>NC_092246.1:18081528-18101528 GCF_036320965.1 Panulirus ornatus
ACCACTGTCATGTGATTTCAAAGGCGACAGAGACACCGCGCATACGGAATGTGGCTGTCGCGTGCGCGAGGGATTGGAAATAAGGCTGGTGGAGGCAGGTGGATGAGGGTAGGTGGAGTGATAAGAGATTAAAAGGGAAATAGATGGAAAGAAGACGATCATAAAGAGAAGGTGCATGAGAGGGACGGGATGGGAGAGTGAAATATATATATATATATATATATATATATATATATATATATATATATATATATATATATATATATATATATATATATATATATATATATATATATATATATATATATATATATATATATATGAAACATTGTTTAACGTTCTCAATATGCTGTCCATTTTGGTTTCCTTTGAAGTAAACACACACACACACACACACACACACACACACACACACACACACACACACACACACACACACACACACACACACACACACACACACACACACACACACACACACACACACACACACACACCAATCTATCTTCCCTCCTCCGCATCCTTTGCTGTTCCCTGCCAACAAGTGCGCCTCCTATCCAGACAGGATGTCGTCCAGTGGGATTGCCTCATAAAGCTGGTATGTTCCCACAAGCCAGCCAACAGGAGTCGGCAAAGTGGGCAAAACTCCAGGTAATAGGAGCAAGGGAGGTCCATCTGTTTATAGGTTATGGGGGGAAACCTGGGGGGGGAGGTGAACGTGGTTCAGATGGTCTAATTTGCCAGAGGTGATTTACCCGAGAGCTGTCATGTAGAGCTGGTGAGGCGACGCAAACGATCACGAAATGTGTCCACCCCTCCTCTTGATGGTACACATACACGGTCCGTGCTGAGGGAGCAATGTCTCTCTCTCTCTCTCTCTCTCTCTCTCTCTCTCTCTCTCTCTCTCTCTCTCTCTCTCTCTCTCTCTCTCTCTCTCTCTCTCTCTCTCTCTCTCTCTCTCTCTGGTGCTGGTGCTACTCCTCCCCTTTCTGAAAAGACAGGAGAACCTCCTTGCCTCTGTGATCATTGTGGCCCGTGAGGACGGAGCGATGCTTCGTTCTTGATGATGATGGTGAGGCTTGCGTAGGTGTAAGAGATATAGACCAAACATATAGATACATAATCGCGCATACGTATATATGTATGTATACACATTTGTGCACACGCACTTACTTTCCTTTTTCCTGGAACACCTTCTATAGACCTCCTACAGCGCACAGGAAGTTGGCCACGTCTACTGGAAAGGGTCACAGTGAGATGTGTGTCAGTGAGGTTAATAAAGAGCAATTAAAAGTAAATGATTTGTCATGAGAAGTGAAGCTACAGTTTAGACACGACCGATCCTGTGATATGTTAACTTGATGTTTGTAGCGTTACGGAGATGACTGGTGCCTACATCGCAAAAGAAAAAGTGTCATTCGCACATGCCTGGGGAGTGTAGTTTCAGATGATTGTACGTCTGGAAGGTTTAGCTTGAAGAATGGACTTAGAGGGCCGGCTTTTCTTCGTTTGTTCCAAACGCTGCTTTGCTATTCTACGTACTGACGTACTTCATGTGAAAGCAAAATGATCTGGTTAACCGACTACAGGTGACATAATCTCACTCGAAGTTAGAAACTGAATATCACTAGTTTTCGCATTTGCGCATTTCTCCCACAGGAAATAGAAGGCTTGTGATCCTTCACAAACATTTGATAGGAAAAGTGTTTGCCTCATTCCTCCGGTACGAGGGGCAGCCGCCTCTTCCTCGTGCTTGGGGAATGATGCGTTTGGCTTGGCTGGGCACAAGACTTGGGAGGAATCTGCTGAGTCATGATGGCACCTGCTTCACGGAAAGTATTGGAAACGGATCCGACAAGATCCTTCCTTAATCGTCATGTTTGGATCCGGCATCGTTGCTGCTCCGTGTGTCCTACTCATACATTCATACCTTACTGCCCTAGGAACCCCTTCTATAGGGCTCTTTCTGCTCTCAGATAGTCAGCCACGTCCACCCAGTGAGTGGGTGGTGTCCAGAGTACAGATGTATGTCCTACTCACATTATATCAGCATCACTTGGGTGTTACCGGGCTCAGCCTGTTCAAAATCACACCGCGAGTGAAAAGCCACCTTTGGTGAGGATGTATCATTCAGAGTACTATCTCGTCTGAGGACTTCTCACTCCAAATGAGCACACATTTCCTGTTACTTGAAGCAGCGCACCCATAGACTGCAAAGAGCCACTGTACAGAAGTTTTGGCTATCACTGGGACTTCTCCATAGAAAACGGTCCTGGGGTAATCTTAAATAATTTACATGACATTCAGAGTGGTCGTGTTGACACTGAGTTCTCCTTACGTACATGGAAATGTTAGCTTAGCAGTATGTGTTCCCCCTCCTGAACATTTTTCCTTTTCTTGTTGACTGCGATAACAAGAAGGAGACAGTCTACACTGGTCTGGTCAATGGCATGGCGGGTCTTGCCTCGTCCTCCCACACTTGCCACAAGAAGAACCGACAGAAACGTTCCCCCTTCCTCATTAGGATATTCCTGACGGTCACACAAAGTTTCCGATATTTGCATCAGGAAAGCTGGAAAGTTGGGAGAGAACTCTACTTAAAGCATTCATGGCATCTTTGGTGGGCGATTCTCATTAAAGAAAAATGAACTTCTTGGATGTAAACTCTGAAGTAGGAGGGAGTCTTAGCTCACCCCAGAGTTCCTTGGTCCGTGGAGAAAGAGAGAGATGGAGGGAGCCTCAGCTCGCCCTAGAGTTCCTTGGTCCATGGAGAGAGAGAGAGAGATGGAGGGAGCCTCAGCTCGCCCCAGAGTTCCTTGGTCCGTGGAGAGAGAGAGAGAGATGGAGGGAGCCTTAGCTCACTCATAGTCGGTTCTTTGGTCAGTAGAGAGAGAAGGAGGAAGGAGGAGGAGTTCCAAAGAGTCTGGTATACTTAGGCCAATGATCACCTCTGCGAATGTATTGCGAGACGGTATATTCCAGCGTGAGTGCACGAAGGTAAGGGACTACGTTCCGTCTGCGTCAGGAGACTCCATCAGCCGTAACGCAAGCCGCCAGAACTCCTCTGACAAAGACGGAAGTTAGACTAAATCAACATTATGGAATTGATCTGCCGAGTGGGTGCCAGCCAGTCCACTCCCTATGTTTGGCTTTGCTGAAGACGTCTAACACATAATGTAAACAGGAATTGCCCAGTGTTCGCGTGTGTTCTTGCAAGTTCGGCGTTTGCTGCAGAGCGTCTGCGTGCGTCACAAGGCAACAAGAATAGTCTCTGTGCACGGAGTTCTTGATTATAGTGATGAATGTATGCATAGTAACTCCCACTGTTATCGCTCACTGTATAGACGTGGCATAACTGCTCCTCTCCGTGACTGTTAACGATCGAGTGATCTTTAGAGATGAGGTCTGCGGATCTGTTGAAGTAGTTTAGGTTAGGTTTGGTTTAGAGGGATGTGCATAGTCGCTACGGCGCCCCTGAAAGAGGGAAGCATATCATGAATTTATCTTGGATCGTGTACTTGCGCCACCACACTAGACTCTTCTATCTGCCATTCGTATTGTCTTCTCTTGATCATTCTTATACCGCACCTGTCATCTCTCCACCTCATTCGCTCACCTCATTCATCTATCTAACTTAATCACTGCCTCAATCTTACTCGAGTTCGCTTTCATCTCACTACTATGTCTTTGGCTATTTCCCTCTCTTTCTCTTTCTCTAGTTTCCTATTTCCTAATTGCTCTCTCTCTCTCTCTCTCTCTCTCTCTCTCTCTCTCTCTCTCTCTCTCTCTCTCTCTCTCTCTCTCTCTCTCTCTCTCTCTGAAGTCACACTCCCTTGTCTTACACCTATCATCTCATTACTATATTTTCTTTTTATTCTTTTATGTCATTTACCACACATCATCCCTCTCCTCCTCTCCAACCCGTACCCACATTATCCATCATTCTCTTTTAGTCTCACCATTTCCTGAATAGTTGCGACTAACGAGCCACTCCCACGTCTAAGTCCATTAGTTGCTCGTTAAGCAACTGGGGAAAAAACACACACACACCTACCCGGTTTGTGGTAAAACACTTTATTACACCAAGCAACCGGGCGTATCTGAATGAGGGAACCTTCATTTCCTTCCATATAGCCACAGACTTTGGTAAATTGCTTCGAACCCTCGGTCAGATACGATACTGTACCACACACACACACACACACACACACACACGCACGGAAGAGCTAACTACTCTCTCATAAACTCATAACATACGTAGGTGATTCATGGTGCGCATTCCCCCCATCCCCTTTTTGGCTTATCCTCTCAACTCATTCGTTTTCCAGCAGATTCAGCCGGCATTATGCCTAGATTTACCCAGACCTCCATCAGAAAATGCTGATCGTCCATTCTCGCACCAATGGGCAGAAAAGGATTGAGGTTTTTTCATTCTATCAATACGTGCAGAGAAAAAAATAAATATATAAATATGTCAATCATTTGGTGGACAGACTTGATAGCTTTCATTTCTTTCAATCGACCGCTGCTTTCTTTCACCCCCCCCCCTCTTTTTTTTCTCTGGGCAACTTTCATTTCTTTCAATCCACCGCTGCTTTCTTTTCTCCCCTCCCCCTTTTTTCTGGGCAGCTTTAATTTCTTTCAATCGACTGCTGCTTTCTTTCCCCCCATTTTTCTGGGCAGCTTTCATTTCTTTCAATCGACCGCTGCTTTCTTTCCCACCACCCCATTTTTCTGGGCAGCTTTCATTTCTTTCAATCGACCGCTGCTTTCTTTCACCCCCCCCTCTTTTTTTTCTCTGGGCAACTTTCATTTCTTTCAATCCACCGCTGCTTTCTTTTCTCCCCTCCCCTTTTTTTGGGTGCAGCTTTCATTTCTTTCAATCGACCGCTGCTTTCTTTCCCACCCCCCCCATTTTTCTCTGGGCAACTTTCATTTCTTTCAATCGACCGTTGCCTCCTCCTCCCCCCCCTTCCCTTTTTCTGGGCAGCTTTCATTTCTTTCAATCGACCGCTGCTTTCTTTCCCACCCCCCCCCCTCTTTTTTTTCTCTGGGCAACTTTCATTTCTTTCAATCCACCGCTGCTTTCTTTTCTCCCCTCCCCCTTTTTCTGGGAGCAGCTTTCATTTCTTTCAATCAACCGCTGCTTTTTTTTCTCCCCCCCCCCTTTTTTCTGGACAACTTTCATTTCTTTCAATCGACCGTTGCCTCCTCCCCCCCCCTTCCCTTTTTCTGGGCAGCTTTCATTTCTTTCAATCGACCGCTGCTTTCTTTCCCACCCCTCCATTTTTCTGGGCAACTTTCATTTCTTTCAATCGACCGCTGCTTTCTTTCCCACCCCCCCCCCCCCCATTTTTTTAGGCAGCTTTCATTTCTTTCAATCGACCGCTGCTTTCTTTTTTTTTTTCCCCCTTTTTTTTCCCTGGGCAAGTCCCTCATTATCTCGTGTAGCATGATGGGGGTCATCTGCACGGGGTCACACAGTATGATAACACGGAAGGGACACTCCATTGTGTTATCTCCCATCAACTTATCTTGCAATGTGGAGCTCCCTAGCGTGGCAGACAAGCCATAAGAATCAGACACAGACGCTGCCTCGCCTCACATCATAAGCCTTATCAGTGAGTTTAGAAATACCTTCAAGGCTCAAGCCCAGACGCCCGTTCAAAGACGAGGCCTCCAAGGATACAAGTCCCTGTAGTTCTATACTCATGTTGTTTACCTTTGAGAGACAGTCTCCCACAGGTTATGGAGACATTAGGACTGGCAATGATAGTACTAACAGTAGTTGTAGTAGTAGTAGTAGTAGTAGTAATAGTAGTAGTAATAGTAGTAATAGTGGTCAAAGTAACAGTAATGACTACCACTATTACCGTAATCAGAAGTAGTGATAATGATAGCAATATTATTATCATTATTATTATTATTTTCATTATCATTATTATTATAATCATTATCATTATTATTATTATTATCATCATCATCATTATTATTATTATTATTATTATTATTATTATTATTTTCTTTCTTTCAAACTATTCGCCATTTCCCGTGTTAGCGAGGGAGCGTTAAGAACAGAGGACTGGGCCTTTGAGAGAATATCCTCATCTGGCCCCCTTCTCTGTTCCTTCATTGGGAAAAAGAAAAATATTATTATTATTATTATCATTATTATTATTATTATTATTATTATTATTATTATTATTATCATTATTAGTATTATAATTATCATTATTATTATCATCATTACTATTATTATTATTATTATTATTATTATTATTATTATTATTATTATTATTATTATTATTATTATCATTATTATTATTATTATTATAATTATCATTATTATTATCATCATTACTATTATTATTATTATTATTATTATTATTATTATTATTATTATTATTATTATTATTATTATTATTATTATTATTATTATTATTATTATTATTATCATTATTATTATTATTATTATAATTATTATTATTATTATTATTATTATTATTATTATTATTATTATTATTATTATTATTATTATTATTATTATCATTATAATCATTATTATCATTATTATTATTATAATTATTATTATAATCATTAGTATCATTATTATTATTATTATTATTATTATCATTATTATTATTATTATTATTATTATTATTATCATTATAATCATTATTATCATTATTATTATTATTATTATTATTATTATAATCATTATTATCATTATTATTATTATTATTATTATTATTATTATTATTATTATTATTATTATTATTATTATCATTATAATCATTATTATTATCATTATTATTATTATTATTATTATTATTATTATTATTATTATTATTATTATTATTATTATTATTATTATTATTATCATTATAATCATTATTATCATTATTATTATTATTATTATTATTATTATTATTATTATTATTATCATTTATCATTATTATTATTATCATCATCAGCAGCAGTAGAAGTAGTAGTAGTAGCAGCAATAACAGGAGGAGTAGGAAGGGATTACTTGTAAGAATAGCTGCTAAGGAGAAGAGACAGACGATGTGGAAAAGGAAAATAAAGAAGAACTCAAAGAAATGAGGTTGAAAATAAAGAAACAGAAAGAGAATAACAAGAGAATGGTGTTAATGAATGACTCATGGAGGAGTGGTAAGAATAAGTGGGAAGAAAAGATAAAGAGAAAGTAAGAGGAAAGGGAAATGGCGTAAATACGAGATGATGATGATGATGATGATGAGGGGTAGGTAAATGATGAAGGAATTAGACAAAAGAATAAGAATTATAAACAAGAAAGCAATAGAAGGAAATTATAGAGAAGGGGAAGGGTGAATAAAGAAAATAAAATGTTGGTAAGAACAAGAACACACTTAAGAACGGAAGAAAAATTACATCAACGCGAAGAACAAAGGGAAGAAGTGGAAGGAAGAGAGAGGAGAAAGAGAGAAATTAAGAAAACGGGGTGTGAATGGCAATTCCTCTGAAATACGTCACTAAGAAAATTGGGTAACATGTGATCAAAGGCAACTTTATTTCTTTTTTATATACATAAATTGCCCACTGTTTCTATTCACCAAAGATGGCAGGGGGGTCTCCTCCAGTGTACGTTTATTTACATTGCCTGTCGTGGTGAGACTGGTAAAACTGAGGTAGTGCCGACATGACAGCAAAAATCTTGCAAAAAAGAAATGCTTACATAATGACAAGCGCAGTTCCTATGAAACAAAGGAACTTAAGGCTCAAGGTCTCTTAAATACGCATAAGTGTGTGTGTGTGTATGTGTGTGTGTGTGTGTGTGTGTGTGTGTGTGTGTGTGTGTGTGTGTGTGTGTGTGTGTGCGTGTGTGTGTGTGTGGGGTGGTCTGTATATACATTGGTGCAAACTTCTTTATGTCTGAGTCTTTGCTTGTCTGAATATGTTTTTCTATCTGTATATTTTCTATACTGGAGACAGCTTTTGGGAATGTAGAGGGGGGGTAACTCAAGACTCTTTTTGTCTGAATAAAAAGTATGTCTTGATAAGAATTCAGAATACAGTTCCTGTCTCCCGGCAGATACCATCATCATAGACCAACAGTCCTTAACTGTATTTTGGCATTTTCCACTTACTCCTAACACTCCCTGTGGCAAGAACATCTCTTGGAAACTTCATAAACCACGGCATTGCATAATAATATCCACGACACGTATGTTGAAATAACTCCCATAAGCAGTGTGTCCACTCTGGCATGGATTCATACTACGGAGCCAAGCACAAAACCCCGTCACACCATTAGCTCAGAGCACCACAAGATCTGGACACGATGGTTCACCATAAAGACAAGAAACAGCACTAAGTCTCTATACACCCAACAAAACAGAACAGGCTCAGGAGGTTCCAGATGACTCCTCCAGACTCCAACAGGTTCCACTAGCTACCCATTTTACAATAACAGTCCCCAGGGGGAAATTTAATACAACGATAAGACGAGGATGTAAAGCAAGGCTACTGCTGAGTACAATCAGGCTACTGCAGACTCCCTGGGAGGCTGTGGGAGCCACCATCAGGCCAACTTAGTCCAATTTGTAAGCATTAGAGTCGGCAGAGGCAGGTCCGGACGCCCGCCACCATCAGTAAGCCCCCCGTATGAAGTGCTGGTCTACCATTTAGTGAGATAAACTTTCGCAGGGTTGGTGAATGAGCAAATGTTTGTGTTGCTGCAGTCATTATATGTTAATGTCACATACACACTCACACGCACACACACACACACACACACACACACACACACACACACACACACACACATATATATATATATATATATATATATATATATATATATATATATATATATATATATATATATATATGATATGTATAATATCAAAGGCTGCTTAGAAACAGACAATGCAAAGGCAAAGACCCCGCGACCAGGACTCTGTCATATCAGCTAAATGGTTATTTTCTCGAATCGTTTGCAGTTAAGAAAAATAAAAGACCGTTACATCACAAGTACATTTTATCTTAACTACGCTTGAAGGAAAGTATTCTCAGAAATGAATTGTAGTTTTAACTAACCTTTCGATATTCAAGAGATGTTACTCGTTTTGTTAACAATTTGCGATTAGAATACTGATATATTACAATGATATTCTGTTCAAACTGTGCTTGATATAACACATTCACGAAAATGACAAACACATTAAAGTGGAAAGTGGGATAAAATCATGACGAAGACATTCGCCTTTCGCTTTCTTTCGTTCTTCAAAAAAACGTTGCTTTAATCGCTTTACGAATGATTTTCAGTTAAATATGACTGTTGTATTACAATAGTATTCTATCATAACTGACTTGGATGAATACTTGAATGGAAATATACAATATATTTGCTCAAACTACCCGTGTTTCAGTGTAAAATGCCGTAATGATAAATGGCAAACAATTTGCCTTCGGCGCTCGGTGATTCAGGCTCAGCGACCCTCAGTTTATGGGACGTAGAGTTATTTCTAGTGAAGATTTTCTGAATTGAGTTTTATATGCCATAAAATATGGTACTTTAGTATCCTAATTTGTTGTCCCATTACCCGGAAAGACTTGGGTCGACCTATACAAGAGGCATATCATAAATCAATGATTTCCCGGCCGAAAAGAAAGGGTCGACCTATACACGAGTAAAACATAAAGACGAGTATATACGGTATATAGAGATAAAGAGAGAGAGAGAGAGAGAGAGAGAGAGAGAGAGAGAGAGAGAGAGAGAGAGAGAGAGAGAGAGAGAGAGAGAGAGAGAGAGAGAGAGAGCATCCACGTCTTCACTCTTATGAGAAGGCGCGCTAAGGAGGTGAGAGAGAGAGAGAGACGGCAGTGACTCGCACAACACAAACAGTGGTGTGGGGTGTTCACAGCCGCTGCCGCAGCGACTCTCACAGCTTAATGTACGGAGAGCAAGCCCATTAGCGAGAAAATTACAGGTCATTTTCCACGTGCGCGCGATAGCGTTCTGTTGAGTCATATCTTACACTGAGGGTAAGGAAAAAAGAAAAGAGCGTGTAATGTTCTCATGAAGCACAGTTCGCCCTGCTGCTATCCCTTGATGATCTTGTGTTGAAACGAGCAAAGATGATTCCTGAAGGCTATAGGGTTATCGCTCTCTCACAATCGTAATAAATGACAATAAAAAAAGGTTAATGATAAGTGACTTAGTTCTAGGCGTCAGTGTGTAGCAGGTTCACGTTCTTACCCAAGATTTATAACGGATAATGAAAGACCTTGAGGGATGCGCATGATAGACAAATATATCCCTAAAACTCATGTCGTATAATTCATATCAAAACATAGTTAAGTAGTGGAGTGGTTGTGATAGCCTTTTCTTCTTTTTTTACTGCAGTCTTCGTACGTCGCGTTAATGACTACCAGTAACAATTACATTGTCTCATGGGTCCTAGTCAGGGCAAGATTAATCTCTATGGGACCCAGGAGTGCTGGTAAAAAGACTAGAGCCAGACCTTTTCCTCATTCAGTGATCATATTATTATAGATTAATCTTGAGATGGGACAAAAATCACTTCCCCTTATGTGTGTGTGTGTGTGTGTGTGTGTGTGTGTGTGTGTGTGTGTGTGTGTGTGTCTGTGTGTAACCCACGAAGCAACTACATTTTTGACAGATTTGACAATATCAGAAATAAAAAGGTTACGAAATTCTTCTCTCTCGCTTACTGGGAGGCATTCTTTCGTGTGGATACCCTGTGCTACACGTAGCCCTCGTAAGAACCAGTTCTTAAAACCTACCCTGGATCTGACACGCTTATGCTCGTAGTCAGACCATTATGTACCTTTACACAACATCTGGTCAACTAATAAGCGCCTTAGGGTGGGGAAAAGCCAGTCCTTCGAACAACAAACAGACAAATCAGGAGAAATGAGTGTGTACGTAATACGAAGAAACTTTCTGTTTTATCGTATGGTGCAATATGGCCATTGTAGAGGGAGTTATGGGTCGTTATCTTACTTTATCTCCTACTTTTACTTTGAACCACAGTCTAATCTCGAGAGCAGTATGTTTCTGTCGTTACAGAATGCAGCTTAGCGGGGAGTTACATTATAGTCAAACCATAACAGTTGAAACGCCGTTTTGTATGTTCCAGTAATGTCGTTATTGGTCATTATGGCCACGGTTACTGGTATTTATGACAAGAGAAGAGACATGAAATCTTTCTAATGAAATTTGATGGGGATATATATCTACACACCTTGAGAGCTCCAAGCCCACTACATTAAAAACTCCGAGCTCACGTCGTCACAGTGAGTCTACAAAAGAGCACACATCATAGGCCTCTTAGAGGATTGAGCACCTCTTATCATGTCGAATCTAGACCTGAGCATCTGAACATCGTAAGGACACTGGGACCCCTATCGAAGCAAAGAGCTCACACGAAACCACTCACCGTATAGCAAAGGGTCAAGCAGTAACCAGAGCAAAAGAGCTCAAAAACTCACAATCTCTTCTCAAGACAGGGAGAGAGAGAGAGAGAGAGAGAGAGAGAGAGAGAGAGAGAGAGAGAGAGAGAGGAGAGAGAGAGAGAGAGAGAGAGAGAGAGAGAGAGAGAGAGAGAGAGAGAGAGAGAGAGAGAGAGAGAGAGAGAGAGAGAGAGAGAGAGAGAGAGAGAGAGAGAGAGAGAGTTCCACAGAATTTTGTCAATTATTTTCCCATCTCTCTGGTTGTTGTATGAGTCATAGTCTTACAGATCTGTTGCTCCTCATTTCCGTGTCTCCTTGTCCCTTATTAGGCCGTCATCCCATTTCCTTTTTCCACCTCTAACGCCCTCTGCTTCATGTTTGTCTTCCATATCCCGCATCCATCCTTCTACCTTCCCGGGGGGCGGAGGCGACAAAGAGGGAGAGAGAGAGAGAGAGAGAGAGAGAGAGAGAGAGAGAGAGAGAGAGAGAGAGAGAGAGAGAGAGAGAGAGAGAGAGAGAGAGAGAGAGAGAGACAAACTGACAAAGAGACTGAGAGACAAAAAGAGAGAATGAGAGATAGGGAGAGAAAGGGAGAGAGAGGGATGGAGGGGGTGTTGTGTTGACCGTGCACTCTGACCTTCAATAACCCTGGTGGAACTAATATTTGAAAGTGCTCAGTAAATAACTTACCACCAATGAAATTCCAATTTTCACCAGAGATATTTTGGATGAAATAATATTCTTCAGTGTCACAACTGCACGTAGGAGATTGATGTCCCTTTTATTCTTTTTTTTTTTTTCCATGATAATGCATGGACACTGTTCTGACACACAGTTTCCTACTAATATCAACTTCCCTTCATTCACTCGCCTCCCTTGTTGTCTATACCTCCCACCTCCGGACTGCCTCATCGAACCAGGTCACTGGTATGAAAACCAAGTCATCGGAATCATAAACCAAGTCACCCACGTCACCAGAATCATAAACCAAGTCACCTAAGTCACCAGAATCAAAAACCAGGTCACCCAAGCCACCAGAATCATAAACCAGGTCACCCAAGTCACCAGAATCAAAAACCAAGTCACCCAAGTCACCAGAATCAAAACCCAGGTCACCCAAGTCACCAGAATCATAAACCAGGTCACCCAAGTCACCAGAATCAAAAACCAGGTCACCCAAGTCACCAGAATCAAAAACCAGGTCACCCAAGTCACCAGAATCAAAAACCAGGTCACCCAAGTCACCAGAATCAAAAACCAGGTCACCCAAGTCACCAGAATCAAAAACCAGGTCACCCAAGTCACCAGAATCAAAAACCAGGTCACCCAAGTCACCAGAATCAAAAACCAGGTCACCCAAGTCACCAGAATCATAAACCAGGTCACCCAAGTCACCAGAATCAAAAACCAGGTCACCCAAGTCACCAGAATCATAAACCAGGTCACCCAAGTCACCAGAATCAAAAACCAGGTCACCCAAGCCACCAGAATCAAAAACCAGGTCACCCAAGTCACCAGAATCATAAACCAGGTCACCTAAGTCACCAGAATCATAAACCAGGTCACCCAAGTCACCAGAATCAAAAACCAGGTCACAGGAATTACCAAAATCACCGAAAGCAGTCGGTAATCAACTCCTCCATTTTCTCAATTACTAGTAATCATATTTTTGCAAATGACACTGATGCAAGTATTAGCGTATCCTGACATGTTCGTTGAAGTCTGCAGTTTTGGAGGCCGAGGGCTGAACTCGTTCGCGACTGTGTCCATGAAATGAAGATATCACGCTAATGAGGTTTTGCCAATGTCCTGTCCCTTGGTAAGGGATAAGGGCTTTCCTATCCTTATCTATCATATCTCTAAAGAATATGATAAGACATCATATCAGGATACTTCTATGGTATATTGCCCCCTGTTATTGATAAATGTAACACTATTCATCACGTCAGAAACAGTAATCATTTCAGCTCAGTGTATGCTCGCGTGACAGCTGTGTCATTTCATCCCTGAGGACCTAGTGTTCGAAGGAGTGCATTTGTGCCGGACCATTATCAGGAGGCGTTCTGTACCACTGTCATGACCATATGAGCCATCACTGATTTGAAACTGGTGTGGCTGCTCTGCTAAGAGAAATGGGTCACCATTGTGATGTTAGAGAGCACAGCTGTGTCAAGGGTGAGTATGTGGCATTGTGGGGCTACTGTTATATAAGGTTTTGGAGTGTCATTGTGTGAGGGTGTAAGGCAATCATTATGTGAGGTTGTTGATATTATTATTGGAAGTTGTTGGGCATCATTACCTTAGGATGGGAATTGCCACTGCGTGAGCTGGTAAGGCACCATTATAGAATGGTATAGGACGACACTATAAGGTCATTATATAAGTTTATATGGCATTATTATATGACATCATAAACCTTCATTCTGTGAGGTTGTAAGTACGTATCTAAGTGAAGTCTTGGGAAGTATTATAGGAGGCTGTGGGTTATGCAATATTACTATGTGTCGCTGTGAGTGCACCGCTATAAGACGATGGGTTTACGTTAAGGTCGGATGAAAGGGTGTTATTATTACGACATGCTCCTGTACAGCACCAGTCTGGGAGGCAGCACTTTTTGAGGTAAGGTCAGTCACCTTAAGTCACAAGGGACTAGTAATGTGTGCTGTTAAAGGACATTATAATCAATCAAGGATATTAGTGATGAAACAGAGCTGCGACATATAAAAAGTTGGAATAATTGATAAGAAAAAAGTGAAGGAAAACTCGTGAGAGATGACGGGGGAGATAAGATAACTCCAGATAAAGAAGAGGATGAAGAATAGAACGTTAAAAAGGGTATACAAGGTGTTATTACAACCAAGATATGAATATGTCTCCTGTGCCATTTTGTCTTATGAATTGAATTATAATTAACGCTCACATATATTTAATGGACCCATTTTTTTTCCCTCTCAGGGAAACTTTCTATTTTTCTTACAAGAGGTCGGGAACCCATTAATGAGAACCAGCTTCGTTCGAACTGCTAATATGGCATCATTATGTATGTAGATGTGCCATGAAATATTCAAGTTTTCACTCATTTGCATCTCATTTCCTCTGATCAACTGGCTTTTATCTTGTTGGATGGTGGTGGTGGCGGTAGGAGCTTCTGTTCTGTCTATCAGCCAACCTCAGAGGATGTGTTAGTAGAAGGAGTAATTGTGGCGTATTTCCTTAACTTGCTAAAAAAAAGATAATTGCTGGAAATCATTCTTCTTAACTTTGGCGGTGAACCTGGCGTCTATAAGGAAGGTCTGTTGGCGTCAGAGAGAGAGAGAGAGAGAGAGAGAGAGAGAGAGAGAGAGAGAGAGAGAGAGAGAGAGAGAGAGAGAGAGAGAGAGAGAGAGAGAGAGAGAGAGAGAGATGGTTCAGTAAAGGATGACAGAGCGAGAGAGCAGTTGTGCACTGTGAAAGAGAGAGGGTTGTTAAACACTGTGGCCAGTCAACATATGGAAGATGTGAGAGGAAAGAAAGTGTACAGCAAGACGAGAAGGAAGGATTAAAGAAACTTTGAAAAGAGGATCATGAAGTAGACAAGATACAACCTCAAAGCGTATGCAATACTACATATTAGTCTATAACATGAAGTTTGGTGTTTATGAAAAGCCATTTATATCGTAGACCATAGCTATACACCGAAGCTCTAGCTGTAAACAGTTATTTTCTTGTTAAACGTAAATTGTTATCTATACAAGTCATATGTTCTTAGAGACGACATGTTTGCAATAGCAGAGAAGCTCTTGGTATTGGAAGGAAAGGAAATGTGAACGATGATCTCATATGCAGTATAGAATTCTCTGCGTGTAAGAGTCCAAAAGAATAAGTAAAAAGAATTTGAAAAATATTGCGACGGTGTCCACTTACACTTCAAGAGTATTAGACAAAACCCATTTGCATATTTTCTCCAGTGGGCGTTGTACATGATACAGAAAGGATCAAGGCAAGGGTTTGGAGAGAAGTGAAGAGGAGGAAGAGTTTAAGAACGAAAGGAGACAGAAATCATTTGTGGACACAAGATGAAATGAGCCATGAATTCCAATTCATTTAAGATGGGTTGAAAGTGATGGTGCTATGAAAGACGAAGATGGGTTGAAAGTGATGGTACTATGATAGACGAAGATGGGTTGAAAGTGATGGTACTATGACAGACGAAGATGGGTTGAAAGTGATGGTGCTATGACAGACGAAGATGGGATGAAAGTGATGGTGCTATGACAGACGAAGATGGGATGAAAGTGATGGTGCTATGACAGACGAAGATGGGTTGAAAGTGATGGTGCTATGACAGACGAAGATGGGTTGAAAGTGATGGTGCTATGACAGACGAAGATGGGTTGAAAGTGATGGTACTATGACAGACGAAGATGAAGAGTTAATGACTAGCTGAGGATGTAAGTTTGCCGTAGAGTCAGGAGAAGGAAGATGAGTTTACCCCATCCATTGTAAACCCTGAGACTACTCAGCTGAATGACAGATTCACAGTCTGTCCTAAACCCTCTCTATGCCTTTGTACAACACAGACAATACCATCAGGATCTTCCGTTCATCTCAGCTTCATACACCCTTTTAATCTCTCCGTCTCGCTTTCCCCTCTCAGCAATGATAAGATCAGAGGGCTTCTGTTCCCAGAGACAAAGCTAATGGCTGTTGCGTCGGCGGACACCGTATGATGAACTGACAGACCTTGGATCTGTGACGTGATAAGCCGAATGAGCACAAGATTAGACTCCCGGCTCGAAAATCGAAGCATGTCGAGCCATCATCCACAGGAGTTCCCATCTGTCGAGTAAAGGAGTTGTGGACACCTTCCTTAGCCGTCAGTAGACCATCTGCCACAAGGTTTAAAGAAAGTTCAAGAGGTTCAAAAAAAGAGGATCAAAGCACAAAGAGTGTCTGATTCTTTAACCACCAGGGACTGACTGGAAGGCAGAGAGGGTCGCTTGGAATCAAGGCAGCCAGGAAAAGTTGACGAGGTCTTGAAAGCCATAAAATGAGACGTCTCGGCCCAGCGATATCGGTGTCTTTATTCATGATTTTGTTATGGATGACGAGGATGACACATCTGGTGAAGTCAGGGAAGGTAGAGAGTTACAGATGTCTTGCATCTCTCTAGGTTGCGATTGATAAAGTGTTGGAAGCTGAGGAGACAGTGGGTGGTACAGAAGATGTGTGTGTGTGTGTGTGTGTGTGCAGCAATATTTCGACACCACTAGTGAAGGTTGTGGAGTACTAGCGTTTCAGATTGAAGGGCGCCATAACCTTTGGTTATTGTGGTGCCAATATCAAAAGCTTCAGTGCTACAATGAGCTTATGGTGGATGTATAAAGTTTTATAGCACTAGTACCCTGAGATCGTCGTGTGTGCGATACTGTAATACGAAGCTTTACTTCACAATTACGTCGAGATACAGGCCATCATTGTATGAGTACATATGAGTACATATATGAGTACATATACGCGTACATTTGAGACCATGAATATGACGATTTGTTAATCTATAAATTAGTTATCAGTTGTGTAATTCTAGACTAGACTGATTGTTAATAGTTTTCTATACGGTTTCGACTTAGACAAAACTTGAAATCAGTATATATAGAAAAAGGTTAGAATGGTAAATAAACCCATCAAGTAAATACACACGAATGGTTAACAGGCCTCTGTTCCTACTAAGTAAATACACACAGCAGGAAAAAGAATATTGGGGAAAAAAACATGTGTTGTGGAAACAGATCAAACGCTGGAAGTCTACAGGAATGAGCAAAGTGGAATATCAAATGTCTACAGTATATATGATCAACAGTTGTTCGAATGTAGATAGAAAGTTAAAGGATTACATCGGTATGAAAACCATATCTTTGTCCTCATCGCTTATTTCTCCATCCTGTTGTATAAGTAGCCTGTTTGTGTGTTCAGTCTTCTTCCTTTGTTTTACATGTTTTAAGAATTCTTCTGGTAATTCTTGGCCGCTCGCTGGGAGAAACTCTTTACTCATATTCATTATCACGTTGTCTTCCTCTTTTTTTTGCTGTCTTGAAATCCCTTTGTAGTCTCATTCTTTCCTTAGCAATCTTCACTGTTTTTAATCTCTCTTGGTATGTTGTCTTTCTCATTATGGAGTAATCTTCTTTTGTATATATTGCATGTCCCTTCAACCATATTTACACTGGGGAGGTTTATAACAGTACCTGTTGCTAACATTCTGCTTCATTTAACATTCATTTCTCTGTAATTTTGAGATTATGGGCCTTATTGTCTCTAATCTCAAATATTGTATCGTTAGTGAGAGTTATGGACAACTATTTTGCAAGTTTATTTTTTACTTTTATGTGACGACGAAGAATACTTTTCCGCGGGCATTCTAGATAACAAGCCCCGAGATACTAAAGGAGTTGAGATATGTTGTTGGGTTGAACACCACTAAGAGACAGTACAAGTCTTAGACGACTGGATCCCCCCACACAAAAAAAAACAATATGAAAACTTAGACGACTGGATCCCCCACACAAAAAACAATATGAGGTCTTAGACGACTGGATCCCCCACACACAAAAAAAAATAATATGAAGAGACTTGAAGGTAAAAGTCAGGTTGGGCTGAGGGCATGGACATGGCACCTGACATGTAGCTAACACTTCGTCCCACCTTCACCCCTTTCAGCTATGACAGACAGTGAAGTGAAGGTGATGGAAGGTTCAGAGGAGAAAAACTGGAAAAAAAAAAGAGAATGTCCAAGCAACAGGTTCGAGTTCTCCTCCTCCTGTTCCAGCGCCACTACCCAGCACCCTCATCAGAGCCTTAAATATGTGTCTGTGGCATAAGGGGCGAAGCCAGCACACCACAGCCACCTGGTGATCGACCTTACGAGAACTTGCGATATCTACTACACCTACCCAGATCAGTGTTGCCTGTGTTGCATCGTTTGTGAGGACAAGACAATGCCACGATAAATATGGAGGTAATAGCCGGAACTGTCCGCTCCACTTTGCAATACTGCCATTTTCTCCTGTCATCCCCAGGAGATGGGAGCCACAGTGTCACCGCAGGTTAAAAACAGATAGAGAAAATAGAGACAGGCAAACAGGCAGACAGACGGACAAAAGACGGTGTTAAAAGAAAAACTAGACTTTGTCCCTCAGATGAAAAGATTATGGACGAATATTCACAACAAGGATCTGTTCCACCAGATCGGCCACGATGGAGGAGGGAGTGAACGGGTACAGTGATGGAGAGGCAAGCGAACGGCCACGGTGAGGGAGATAGCGAACGGCCACTGTGAGGGAGAGGCAGCGAACTGCCACGGTGAGGAAAGAGGCAGCGAACGGGCACTGTGAGGGAGAGGCAGCGAACTGCCACGGTGAGGGAAGAGGCAGCGATCGGTCGCTGTGAGTGAGAGACAGCGAACCACACCCAATATTAGACTCGACGCCTCTGACTTGAAAAAAAAAAAAATCCAATAAAAAACAGTGTTTTCCAGATCACTGGTCACTGGTTTGCAACCCTCAGCTCTTGGGACCTCTTGTTCCTTGGTTTGATCCCTTCCATGTAGGGTTAGCAACCCTACATCTACCCACGAAGGGTTTAGGAACCTCTTCTTGCAATCTCCATCGAGTAACTCACCTTTGCAAAGTTTAGTTTGGCTTTATGATAATCTGGCTCTTGGGGAGATCTTCAAAAGTGTTTAACCTTATATGCAAGCACTCGCAAGGAAACAAGAGCGTAAGAGGAAGATATTAAAAAGAATCACCTCCATGATGAAAAGACATTCGTTTCCACTTTCTCTTTCTGAGTGTCTTCTAAGAGGGTTGTATGATGATCATCTAGACGTGTGTTCATCTGCAGAGTAACACTGTTGGCCTAGTGTACACAGAGAATAAAGAACGGTACATAGATGTAGGTTATACATTCCATGCATCTTTCATTGCATAAAATGGTGGAAACATAATGCCCTGCCCTGATGTTTACTTCAAGGGAGTGAAGGCGAGATCCCCCAGTATTTGCATATCTGCCCTGGTGTGTGTTACAGTCAATGATGCAGAGATTAAGGCGAGAGACTATGAGGAGGGGGGCAGTGAAGGAGGGCCGAAGAAGCGAAGACTGTGGAGAAGTCTTGGGGGGAACTTGAGAACTGGGAGGGGAGAGGAATAACCAGTGCAAAGAAGACGAGAAAAAGGGAGAATAAAAGATTTCTAAAGATAGAAAATGAGAGAAGGAGACAGTGAATAGCTCAAATTCACTGAAGACGCTTGCCATATGCACATCTGACAGGGGAAGGATGAGATGAATTCGTGAGCGACGCAGGATCAAAAGGACGGGCACACTGGAAGCCAAAGGATGGCCATAACCCCTCCACCAGTATGGTGAAACCGTAGATTCTGAAGCCATCACGATAAACACAGTGACCCCCCCAGTTGTAGAAATTATCCAAGAACATACAAAGACGATTCCAATCTATATCAACCCCACACAGGAGCATAAACACAATCTCTGGAGCATTTGATGTG
>NC_092246.1:18106528-18159028 GCF_036320965.1 Panulirus ornatus
ATCCATTCATATTTAAATGGAAGTGTTTTGTTTTGCACGCCAACGCAATAAATTTACACATCCAATGATTATTCTTATCTAATATCAAGTTATCAAGTGGTAAAGGAGCAGCGCTTATGGATATGAGTTGAAACAGATGTCAGTTTCCAAATGACGTAAGAAAGAGCATTAGAAATAATGCGTGTTTGGATTAGGGGCAAAAACGACGACACACGAATGCATTTCGAAAGACATTTTATATAAACACGACCTCTGGAGCACGACGGTAAGAGCCTTGAGCACGTTGGAACGACTCAAGCACACATGTACGAACCTTGACTACGACATTACGACCCTTGACCACGACGGTACGACCCTTGACCACGACGTTACGACCCTTGACCACGACGTTACGACCCTTGACCACGACGATACAACCCTTGACCACGACCCATGAGTACGACTGTACGTGACTCTTGAGCACGACGGTACGACCCTTAAGTACGACGGTACGCGACTCTTGAGCACGACGGTACGACCGTAAGGTAAGATGACCTGTCAATTGAGCTGACCTTTAGCTCTCTGGTTAAAGATCACGCGACCACACCCATGGGTCGTACCACAGAGCTCACGGATCCAGCAGTTGTGCTCAAAGGTCGTACCGTCAATGCTGAAGGAACCAAGCAAGACAAGTTTCATTGTTTCATTCGTATAATCTTTCGTCACACTGCGTTCGTGTATATTCGTGTGACGTTTCTTTCGCTGGGCATTGTCAAGTCTTACAGCCTCTGTCGCATTGCTGTAATGGGTGGTAGATTACCTGGAATTATTGCTCACATGTAGTAATTAAAGGGACAATGATTTCCAAAGGACATGATAGTGAAGTAGAGGGAGGGTTGGCTTGGGTTGCCAGACGTCGCTTTTGCTCCTCTGCTGGTGCCAATGCGTCTGTATTCATGCGTGCAATTGGCACTTGCCATTGTCCTGAATACTAAGGTGTTACTGGAGGAAAGGTTAGGTCGGGGCGCACCGTGTAGCGAAGATGGGAGAGGAGGGAGAGAGAGGAAGAGCAAGTGTAGAAGAGGAGGAGGAAGGGGAGGAGGAAGAAGGAAATGCGAATATGAGATGAAGTGGAAGAGAAGGTAAGTAGAAGACGCGAGAGAAAAACGAGAGGAATTATTCAAAAAAGAAATACAGAGAGCAGATGAACAGAGAGAGAGAGAGAGAGAGAGAGAGAGAGAGAGAGAGAGAGAGAGAGAGAGAGAGAGAGAGAGAGAGAGAGAGAGAGAGAGGTATGAGGAAAGGTGATGCAAGGGGAAGACAGAAAATGGAAGTGAATTGATGACTGAAGGGGAACGAGAGAATGATACAAGGTTATGTAAAGAAGAGAAAATGAGGGAAATAGACAAGAGAGGATGAGGAGAAGAATGGAGGTATGAAGGATATGACAAAGGCAGATGTTGTGGGATGAAGGAGACCCTTCTTTTCCAACTACTTACTTGTTTATGATCCGACCTGAAGGAGTGGTTATCAGCTTCCTGGTCCTGAGGAAGGTAGATAAAGTAACAGTTGAGGAACTGAATAGTTTAAGTCCCTCGCCTGATAACGAAGATAACGATAGTTAGTGATAAATTGGTATTGTGCTTATTGTTAAAGTCGTCTGAAGCTCGACATGATTGTGGTATTCTTTGCTATTTATCAGTATTACTAGAATTACTAAAGGGATTCATGGATGCTCCCTCCAGTCATAGATTCATTATACCTTTAGTGTTGAATATTCTATCAAATGGAATCAAAGTCTGACATCTCGAAATTCAGCTTTTGATAGATGGACATAACCTCACTTTCTCGTCGCCTGTGTCAGAGTATGACCCATAAGCAGCTGAAGCAACAGCACCAACAGAAACAGCAGCTGCAGCAATAGCACCAACAGACACTGCCGCTGCTCACAACAGCACCAACAGAAACAGCCGCTGCTCACAACAGCACCAACAGAAACAGCCCCTGCTCACAACAGCACCAACAGAAACGGCCGCTGCTCACAACAACACCAACAGAAACGGCCGCTGCTCACAACAGCACCAACAGAAACGACCGCTGCTCACAACAGCACCAACAGAAACAGCCGCTGCTCACAACAGCACCAACAGAAACGGCCGCTGCTCACAACAGCACCAACAGAAACGGCCGCTGCTCACAACAGCACCAACAGAAACGGCCGCTGCTCACAACAGCACCAACAGAAACAGCCGCTGCTCACAACAGCACCAACAGAAACGGCCGCTGCTCACAACAGCACCAACAGATACAGCCGCTGCTCACAACAACACCAGCGATGGCAGAAACAGCAGCAGCAGCAGCAGCAAGCAGCAAGCAACACCACCACCACCACCTCCTCCTCCTCAGCGTCAAAGAGCCACAACAGCTCTTAGGGTTGTGCCACCGCTCAGCTGCCGTCTCCGATGGAACCGTAATGAAACGTCAGCATGGCTCTCTCTCTCCCTCTCCCTCCCGAGGTGACATTAATATGCCACCTCCACGGCCCACATTAATAGTTCCTCCTCCTCCTCCTCTTCCTCCTCTTCCTCCTCCTCCTCCTCCTCCTGTGGTAATATCAATAATGCTCCTCCTTGCTAGAAGTGACAGTGCCACGCCGCCGTCCGTAGCAACGATAACGCCTGGCCCCTCTGGTGGCTTTCCTATACCTGCCTTCCTCCTCCCCCCTTTTTTTTTCGGTAGCTATGTCCTCCTTGTATGTCATCCATTGGTCCCCCGCACCTTGTGCAACTTTAACCGTTCCTCCCGTCCTGGGGTGTCATCAGTAGAGAATCACCTCCTCTCTGGAGGCATCAATAACGCTCCCTTTTCAATTAAGACCACGAGTGGTTCTTCCCAGAAACACGTTCATATCGCCTTCGCCTCAGAACATATCTCCTCCGTGGCTGCCATTACGTGTACCCACTGTCCAAGAGGGAGTAAAAATTGATTTTCTTTTTTCCCCTTCCCTTGAGGAGGAGATCCAGGAATCTACAAAAGAAAAATAGTTTTTTTTTTTTAGATTTAAGTTACGCTGAAGCAAGACTCATCTAAAAGTTGGTCGTCGACCGGACGCTGACCTTGTGTGTCTGGAAACAGACACACACACACACACACACACACACACACACACACACACACACACACACACACACACACACACACATACATGCCTGGAACGTAGGAGGAAACACTGTTCGGGAAACAATGCCATTCGTGCGGGAGATGAAAACACGTATGAGAGAGAGAGAGAGAGAGAGAGAGAGAGAGAGAGAGAGAGAGAGAGAGAGAGAGAGAGAGAGAGAGAGAGAGAGAGAGAGAGAGAGAGAGAGAGAGAGAGAGACCTCCTCCCTGTGGCACGGCTGTGGTCCTCAGTTAGTATAAGGCTGTAAGCAGATGTTGGTCAAGCTCTCCACAGGTCAATGGCTGCTGGGTAATCAGTACAGTTTATTACCACCACTAACCATTACACCTAAGTCCCTATTGCCTGGCCAGCCTGGGCTGAACTGCACTTAGTGGAGGCATTAAGTATCTTTAATCCAGAGGAGCAGGATCATATGAATGCATGGGTCATGGAGATGCTCAGTCGTAGCGTATTGCCCAGGTTATTTTTTTCTTTTACTAGTGGTAAACGAAACTAAAGAAACTGTAGTATTGTCTTGCCTTATTAAGGGCAATACTACAACACGAATAGATGGGTACTGGTTACTGTTCTCTGGCGAGCGTCTATCATGAAAAGGAATCCCTTTCATTTATGGTTGGTAGATGGTTGAATCCCTTTTATCTATGGTTGGTAGATGGTTGAATCCCTTTTATCTATGGTTGGTAGATGGTTGAATCCCTTTTATCTATGGTTGGTAGATGGTTGAATCCCTTTTATCTATGGTTGGTAGATGGTTGAATCCCTTTTATTTATGGTTGGTAGATGGTTGAATCCCTTTTATCTATGGTTGGTAGATGGTTGAATCCCTTTTATTTATGGTTGGTAGATGGTTGAATCCCTTTTATCTATGGTTGGTAGATGGTTGAATCCCTTTTATCTATGGCTGGTATATGGTTGAATCCCTTTTATTTATGGTTGGTAGATGGTCATCTGGCAGCATTGTAGAACGTTATGTGTGTTACAAGTCTCTTAACCACTCTTGCGTTGCTCATCAATACAACACACCCACCTAGAGCCATCATACACCAATCAGCTGTACGAGTGATATCAATATTGTGTACAAGGAAGCAAGGTAAACAATATAAGGAAGAACCAAGCATTTATTCTTTCCCAAGTGGCTGCCACGAAAGACATTGAGGGTAATAGTCGAAAAAGAATAGATTCCTAACATTACACCTTTAAATCGTAGCACAGGATCACATATTTCCTCCTAACCCTCTGGGTCTATAGGATGTTTTTCATGACTATAATAGCGTAATCCTTGGTAACCCAAGAGGAAATACCCATCATAGCACAACACATGAAAGGGCGCAAGCAAACACATTAGGAAACTGATACATAGCAATGGTGGAGATTAATGAAACGTTTACCAGGATAGATTACGCCTCTATGATCCTTCACCAAAACCCTTCCTTTACAAGTGAATTGATACTATACACAAGATCGGATCTCATTTACAGTAATCGTACCGAGGATGCTTTGATGCGAGATGACTCCTAAGCGTCTTATTAATTTAAAGTACCATGGGACGAGTTCCATTTGCCACTATGATATTCATCATTACACATCACTTGATAAGTGTGTCATAATGAATCCAGCGACTATAGAGAAAAATGTCTTACCAACAGACAACTTTGGGAGCATCGCCCCTCTCTCTACAACTAGGTGGTTGTGTCTCCTATAAAAGAAATGTACGTGTTATTGTTGGCAATAAATCCTTCGTACGTTCATCTGCCACCCACCAGTGACCCTGTCTCTTTGACCTTTACTGAGAACAGTGTCGAGGACTTGATAATGAGATCCCATCGTCAGTACACCACAGTGGTGCTCTGTCGACCTGCCTCTGATCCACACAGCACGTTCTACATATGTTCGAATGAGCTCATCAGCATTCCCTTTCACTTCTGACGGATTTGCACGTTTCCTTTCCAGTAATAAGCATGGGAGAAAATCCTGAAGGAGGGAAGGCGATTCAATGATACTACTGACTAGGAAATCAAGGTATAGTGGCCCAGGCATCTAAGGGACTTGTCAGTGTAGCGATAATACTCCTTCTTCTAATCACTTCGAATGTTAAGGTGATAACACTGAGTACTGTCTCTGCTATCTATCTTCCTGAAGACTTTAAAGCCGTAAATACTGCTTTTGTAGCATGGCTGGTGGGAAATATCTGGACAATAAGTTCCTCCAAAGGTCACCTTTCAGTGAATACAGTTAGACTGTTTAATAGGAACTAGACTTATTCTGTCCTGTGAATAATGTGGTTCTCTCTCAGCATGAGATTCTTCGATACGTCTCTCATCCACACACACACACACACACACACTGACAGATGTATTAAAGTGCTTTCTCTCGAGCCTTATGTTCCACTATAGCCCTCGAACCTACAATACTCTTTTCCAAGCCAGGACGTATGTGTATACGTCCGTAATCCTTCCTATCTGATGGAAGACACAATGCTTTTTGGCCTTTCAGTTCCGTATTCTGAATTCTTCACGTGATTTTTTTTTTTCATTTTCTCCTCAGCTATATTCTGTTTTCCTTCTTTTCCATAACTTCTTTGGCGAATTTCCACAAAAATGGAGTGGTTCTGACCGAGACATGTTCAACTTATCGAAGAATTCTGAAGATGACCGACCTCTTTGCTATTGCCACTGGGATCCATCCTTTTGCAGAACGTGGAATGTGTTGGCGGGAATGTGGACGGCTGGCGCCGCTGGTGTGATCCGTGTGAAATGTTCTCATAACATAGTCGTTACGTGTGTTATCAACGTCTGTCATTCATATCCCTGCTCCTTTGTCGGTCGCTGTTTGAACCATCTCTTGAATTATCTCTATAATCTATGGCAGCAAATGGTCTTGTTTTCCTGTCTGGCTTATTTGTGGAACAGTGCATGACACTGAGGAGGTTCTCGAAGTCTTTGTATTGGATTTTGTGATGATTTCTAGCTACTGTGGTCACTGATTTTAAACACCATTTCTCACATGTATGAGCCATATGTAATCTTGACAGCTCAAGGAGACAATGGTATTGATAGACTCCAAAGCTGCTCTTACTTCACTTGGGTCACTTTGATCCTCAAACTAGTGATACTACAATGGAGTTGGCTTACAAAAGATAGAGAGAAGAGTTAAAAACCTCACATGTAAGACGCCTGCGTGTTGGGGTTACAGACAACCTCATCAAATGACAAGTTACTCACTTGCTCACTTCAATAGGTAACTTTGAATGTTTCATTTTCTTTCAGGAAATTCGTATACTGTACTGCTGATCCGTTTGAGCTTCGCTGATGAGAGTGCTCTGTGAAGATAACAATATCCCGTGGAGATGGTAGAGAGAGAAATATCAATCTCACATAGGGAATAAGAGACGAAGAGATCAGTCTCCCACAGGGAGGAAATTAGAATATAATGTTGAATGTCAATTGTCTAGTCTGGTGGCTACATCATTTACAAGATTTGAATATTCAGAATATTGAATATTCATAATGATCGAATGGCGTAATCAAGGGATGAAATGAATATCGTTATGAACAATTCTCACAAGGAGCGGAGGATGAGTTCGGGAAAGATGTATGTAGTAGTATTACGAGTGAAGCCTTGTGTTTACGCAAGACCTCTCAAACTTTGATAACAAGAAGATCCATCTACGACCAGAGATAAGGGGGTTTTATATGGGATCTACACCAACGAAATACACACACACACACACACACACACACACACACACACACACACACACACACACACGAGCTAAAGGTTAGACAGACAGGTCTCTCATAGATGCTGTGATGGGGAAGACTGGCGAAAAAAAAATACTTCAATGGGTGTTTGAGGGTCGACTGGTATAGTCTTTAAGAGAGCTGTCGACACGCTGGAGGTAGAGGGAGGGAGGTAGAGTGAGTTGGGAAGGCAGTTCAAGAGACTTGGTGTTCTGGACGAACGTAAACCTGAGTAGAACATGAAGAAGGACATCATTCATGTTCTACTGAAGAGAGAAATATGCTCGATTCCTGAGGATGTCAACATATGTTAGGGTTGGAATGATGGGTGTATGTGTGTCTCCATGTATTGTTGGAATGATGGGTGTATGTGTGTCTCCATGTATTGTTGGAATGATGGGTGTATGTGTGTCTACATGTATTGTTGGAATGATGGGTGTATGTGTGTCTACATATATTGTTGGAATGATGGGTGTATGTGTGTCTACATGTATTGTTGGAATGATGGGTGTATGTGTGTCTACATGTATTTTGGAATGATGGGTGTATGTGCGTCAACATGTATTGTTGGAATGATGGGTGTATGTGTGTCTACATGTATTGTTGGAATGATGGGTGTATGTGTGTCTACATGTATTGTTGGAATGATGGGTGTATGTGTGTCTACATGTATTGTTGGAATGATGGGTGTATGTGTGTCTACATGTATTGTTGGAATGATGGGTGTATGTGTGTCTACATGTATTTCTGCCTGTATGACCTTCTCATGTGTCAGGCGTCCTCCATCCAGTAATCAATGTTGGGTTACATGTTTTAGTCTACATTACCAAGATTACAGCACGTCACATCAGCTTATTCCTATTTCCTCTGGTGATTTTCCCCGACACGACAACGCTTTTAGGGGTCTCCATAGCCAATGTCTACCACCTCTAGGTGAGATCTGAAAAGACAAGAGGTAATGAGTTGAATGTATATGGCTCTTTAGACGTAGATGTTCATTAGTGTCTCATTATCTGTGTTGTGAGTGTTAGGACACATTCGCTTCAAGTGAAGGAGATCAAGTCGCTTTATAGATTCTAGGATGACGGCCTACTGTCTGTTAATACGTACATACCATTATACTCTCGATCTTACCTTCACAATACGATGGATAACCACCATTGATACGATCGTAGTAGTTTATCAAACCAAATGATTACATCTGATTACCACAAAGTTCATTTGATTACCGTATTCAGATTAATCCTTCTGATGACAAAGGCTATGGACATACTTTTGCTCACCGTCACACTTCGCTTACATTTAGGTCACTCCATTCATCATACACAGGTGGCCTCTGTTATTGCCACCTGCTCCACCAGGTCGCCGTACATACACCTGTGGCCTCTTCTCCCTCCCGCCTGTCTGTACCACCTGTCATTGCCACTGTTCAAACATAGGTGGTCGCTTATCCTTCCCCTCCCACACCTGCTGTGTTACTCACTCATCCCTCTCCTCCAACTCCCTCTGGGGGAAAATACAGCTATACAAGATGGTTAGTCTGATTGATGAATGATACAGCGTGTAGTATTGTCATCAATGATACAGCGTATAGCGTTGGTCATCAAGAATAAAATGATGCCACGTGAAGAGCGCAAGACAGACGGATGGCCAGGCACTGCAAGAAGGAGGAGGAGGTGGAGGAGGAGGAGGAGAAGGAGGAAGAGGAGGAGGAGTAGGAGGAGGAGGAGGAGGAGGAGGAGGAGAGGTGATAAAGTCTCACAAATGCAGTTGCTCTCGCCCATCTAATGCAGGCAGTATCTCCCGCCAGCCAACACGGGTGATGGAGGCGGTAATAAACACACAATGTATTCCGATCCCACCTTCTTATCTGCTACTGTGTGCGAAGTGGCATCCTCTCTCTCTCTCTCTCTCTCTCTCTCTCTCTCTCTCTCTCTCTCTCTCTCTCTCTCTCTCTCTCTCTCTCTCTCTCTCTCTCTCTCTCTCTCTCTCTCTCTCTCTCTCTCTCTCTCTCTCTCTCTCTCTCTCTCTCTCTCTCTCTCTCTCTCTCTCTCTCTCTCTCTCTCTCTCTCGAGCACACATCCACACACACACACACACACACACACACACACACACACACACACACACACACGCGCACACAGACCCACGCAAGCACATGCAAGCAGCGTTTGCCTCTCTGAGCCATGACAGTCGTCTATCATCTTTACAAGCGTCTGTGATTTTCCTAAAACGTTGACTCCCCAAGGATATCCATCCAGGAATAGAATCATTTATAGCAGGATACGTGAGAGCATACGCTATCAAGGCTCTGGTAAGGGAATCCCGCTCTCCATAAGCTCATATAAGTGCGTCGAAGACATGGAGGCAAATGACTGTGTTGGGTCGAAAGAAGCGGAAATCCTCTTGAAGTGGTATACCAGCTGTTGGATGACCTCAGGTCTCATCTGAGGAAGGTTGAACGCCACATCTCCGTCCAGAAGGATGAGAGAGTAGGTATACGCGTCGTGGGTAGCTGGTCATAGGTTCACCATTCTCATAAGGAAGATAAGTATATATGTCTGATCACAGGGATGTGTGGAGTCGACACAGGAGCCTCGCTGGACTGATGGGAAAGGGAATCTAAATCCTCTAAGAGAGTTCGACCGAACCTATGGGAATGAGGATTTAAACCCTCTAAGAGAATTCAACCGAACCCATGGGAAAGAAGAATTAAATCCTTTAAGAGTGTTCGACCGAACCCATGGGAATGAGGATTTAAATCCTTTGACAGAGTTCGACCGAACCCATGGGAAAGTGGATTTAATTCCTCTAAGAGAATTTGACCAAACCCTCATACTTTTCCGAAACACGAAGTAACATAACCACAGTTCCACACCCACTGAAGGAACATCAACAGTGGCCAGCAGTGGAAGGTACTGCCAAGCCCTCCAAGGCAAACACAACCACAGCAGTGCTTAAGACTCTGACAATTGAATAATTCACCACAGTCTTTTGGTCTTAGAATCCTACAGTCATTTCGTTCATGTTTGCCTTGCCTGGCCCGCGTCATGGCTGGCTCTATGGAAAATACTAACTCACAAGAGGCCACAAAAGAAAGTAGAGTTAAGGAATGAATCGCTAATACTTTTGCCATATTTCTCTCTCTCTCTCTCTCTCTCTCTCTCTCTCTCTCTCTCTCTCTCTCTCTCTCTCTCTCTCTCTCTCTCTCTCTCTCTCTCTCTCTCTCTCTCTCTCTCTCTCTCTCTCTCTCTCTCTCTCTCTCCTCCACACCCTGGCTCATAAAAGAATGTCGATAAATACGACGTAATCTCGGAGAAGCCACGAGCGGTGGCTGAACCAGATATTGTCTCATTATATCTTAAACACACAAAGCGTCATACCCTCTCACCATCTTCTCTTTTTTTTTAGTTCACTTCCAGTTTTCGTTCTCCTTACTCAGAGGTTCTGCAGATCGACTCACCGGGTGACAGCTGCTCATGATCGAGGTGTCTTTGTCTTGGGGGAAAATGCTGACACACACACACACACACACACACACGCACACACACACACACACACACACACACACACACACAGCTGACAGAGGAGAAGAGGTAGAATATAGTAATGAAAATGATGTGAATAATCTACATGCACTGTGTGTGTGTGTGTGTGTGTGTGTGTGTGTGTGTGTGTGTGTGTGTGTGTGTGTGTGCGTGTGTGTGTGTGGAAAGGGTCAACCACTGACCTGTCATAATGGATAGGTTAAAGGTCATTGGTGTCGAGGATGCAGTTATGAACATAGCAATGACACTGTGTAATATACTTGGGATCCAAGGCTCGGCCTTGGAGCTACCTTAGTGAAGATAAGGGCATTGTGAAGATGAGGGTGGAGTGAAGAGAGGCGGCCTTGGTTGCCTACCTCTGGGAAGATAAGGGTATATGAATATGAAGTGAGGAATGAAAGAACAAAAGGCTAGTGAACTATTCCGCTGGCCTTTGTGAAGATAAGGGTATTGTGAAGGTAAGAAGAGGGAAGGGGTGGATGGTTATCTTGAAGATCAGCCTTGAACCTACATAGGTCAGTGATGATAAGGGTGCTGTGAAGATGGTCGATGCAGCAATACTTGAACACCACGGCACGACCCTTGAACACCACGACACGACCTTTGAACACAACGGCGCGACCCTTGAACACCATGACACGACCCTTGAACACCACGGTACGATCCTTAAACACCACGACACGATCCTTGAACACCACGGTACGACCCTTGAACACGACGACGGTGCCAAGCCCCTGGCACAAAGGCCGGACTATTGTGCCAGATGCATCCTACCGTCATGGGTAAGAGTTATACTATCCTGCTGACGTAAGTTAACTGCAAGTCCTCCCAGAACTGTAGTAATAATTCATGCATCATAGCCGGCATTAATACAGTCTCCTCTTCCTCCAGCATAGCGAATGTGTCTCCTTCTCTGGCAATATCTAACCGTAACTCTTCTTGGGAAACATTCATAATGTCTCTCCCCAAAGGGCAGCACTAATAGTGCCTCCCTCTGCCTCTCTCTACTGGATAACATAAATAATACTCCCTCCAGAACAACATTAATGGCGCCATTCTGTTGGGATACGTTAATAAAAGCGTCTTCCTTCTTGGGCCAACTGGGACTTGAATCTAAAAGTTCCCAGCTCGATCCCGACGCCAAGTGTCCTCGTAGAAGCGAAGTACCAACACTTCTGTCATACGGATCTTCATATTTTTTCTTCGTTTTCGTTTACATGTCACAGAAAAAAATGGCAATGCACGGAGGAGGAGGAGGAGGAGAGGAAGAGAGGAGGTGGGGCGACCGACAAGAACACCAAATGGTTACGGCTTGACATCATTTCCATATGACCGTAGCTACTCGTGAGTGACGCCTCAGGCAAAGGTCTGGAGTGTGTGGGCGACGCTAACACAACATACAGTCGCTGGCTTCGCTGTGGCAACAATAAGCCGTGGCAGAGGGTAATATACGCTCCCAAGCTGTACGATAGCTCCCGCAACTGACTGCGTATTACCTCAATAAAGAACGCTCTCGACACCCGCTGTGTAGCGGGGCAAACCCGAGGAAAGATAAACATAGAGGTCGCCTCCGTCTGTGTGTTCGTGTGAAATCTGCTGAGCAACACGGCAAGGCGGAGGACCCCTGTGGTAATGCTCCCTCACGGGGTTGCGTCCTGGTCCACTATGTGAGGATGGTATCCCATATAAAGTATGTGATTTACTGCGAATTTGATGAGATAAGGAACTATATCCTGTTTTCTTTTAATTTCCATCTTCTGTTCTCTTTAAGGCTACATAATTTAATGCCACTTTCTCATATTCTTTTCTTCTAGTTTGACATATTTTTCGTAGAGTGTATCTTTGCCTTTGCTTTGACCTTTGTGGTTCCCCCAGATTTCCTTTTTCATTCTCCTCATATTGAACACTGTCTAACATGCATATTATCGTGTGGTGAATATTGTTGAAAAGCGGCGCGACTCTCGTTTGATCCCCTATCAGCAATTACTGTCATTTCCTTTGAATCCTCGTGAGCGAGGATAAGCACATGTGTCATATCTGTATCAATTCCACACTCTGGGTTCTCGAGCGCTTAGTCTCCGGTCCAAAGAGATACTCATCTCCGTCCCTTTGATACGCCAGATGCCTAGTAAGAATCAACCAGCTCCTCTCCGTCTCTCTGAGCCGCCAGATGCCTAGTTAGAATCAACCAGCTCCTCTGCTATCAACCGTGATGTGTAACATCCCATCCACACCAAATATAAGTGGAACCTCGTGATATAAAGTCCATATACTAAGTGTACTTAGAGGGGGGAAAATGGAGTTTCCCTAAGAGCCGATAGGGAAAGCATACGTAGCATTCTTTTTTCCACTGAAATCTCCAAAAGTGCTTACGAAATTACGAAAGTCACAGTTGGTCAGTCAGATGGCGAAAATGTCTCTGATGACTTGGTCACGACTAAGGGACTATTACAATGCTTACGTCACGCCAGTAGTCGTCTCTTCGTTCAAACGATCACTTTATGGTACTTAGTATCATTAATGTGAGATAGGCTCGCTCTTTTGACCTTTCACTTTATGATCATTTGTGGAATTCAATACCATTAATGTGAGATTGATCGCGTAATGGAATTCTGGAAACCAGCCCTCCCTCCATTCGCCTCAATTACTCATTCACTCTCTCTCTCTCTCTCTCTCTCTCTCTCTCTCTCTCTCTCTCTCTCTCTCTCTCTCTCTCTCTCTCTCTCTCTCTCTCTCTGATACGAGACACGAGTCTTTCTTTGTAACCCTGCATTTTCATTTTGCGGTGCACGCTACGCGTTAACCCTGCCGTCAAGTGCTCCATCTCCTTTCGTCATGTAATTAGACCAGTCTCTTGTTAATGATGACACAGACAATCGTCTCAACTACTGCAAGAAATTATGAAGAAGAAGAAAAACTGGCATCGATTTCAGCACACGTGTGAGTTCACTAGAGCCAATGGTGGCCGATATGACGAGGATCATCAATGCTCTTGGCCATTTTCAACCCACACGGTATACCTGACAAGCCATGTCATAAACAAAAACCATCTCACTAAACGTCTCCTTTTCGCAGATGTACTTGGAAGCTACTTAGGTATATCACTATGTAGTAAAGGTACATTATATATATATATATATATATATATATATATATATATATATATATATATATATATATATATATATATATATATATGACTAGTAAAGAGTGGATATGTGCAAAAAGGAAGCCATTCTTCGTTTATTCTTGACGCTACCTCACTGTGTTACGGTATAATCTATAGAATCATGAACAATATTGAAAAAACGTGTATTAAAACGAACATATACGATTTACAGTTATAATCCCACAAAACCAAGGTGATTTACAGGTGCCTTTTTTTCAGGTGTAAATTTAATCCATAATCTTGTCTCCTTTACCCCATTACCACCTTGGTAAAGACCAGTCAGCTGCATGGCGAGTTTGACCTCAGAATTATCTCACAAACCCAGACCAGTTAGGGCGAGACGTGACTCCAATGTGCTCTTTTTGGGGTAATGGGACCCGGTTCCATGTGAGTGTTTCACGTGCTGACTCACTCACATTTTGAGGCGACGTTTTAAGGCATTCATGTACGATCAGGTGAGGCAAGTCACTAGGCCTCATTTTCATGGATTCTCTCGGCTAAATAACGAGATATGGCGAGTCTCTGACAATCTCTCTCTCTTTTCCATGATACGTAAAGTATAGAAAGACCCCGTATTGCTTACACTGTGGAGGCAATTACAGCGTTGGAGAAGGGAGCGTCCTGGCATGGGGTGGGGATAAGTGCTGCACGGGGTATTGTATTGTTACTGGCATGGGGTGAGGATAAGTGTTACACGGAGCATTGCATTGGTACTGGCATGGGGTGAGGATAAGTGCTACACGGAGCATTGTGTTGTTACTGGCATGGGGTGAGGATAAGTGCTGTACGGGGCATTGTATTGGTACTGGCATGGGGTGAGGATAAGTGCTGTACGGGGCATTGTATTGGTACTGGCATGGGGTGGGGATACGTGCTGCACGGGGCATTATATAGCCGCTGTAAGCAAGCCATATCGGGTCTCCATGTGGCCCAGACCCCGGGCAAAATACACTCATAACTCACGAGTTTAGCGTCGTGTAATGTTGCGTAGTGTCACCAATGATGCAAGAGGAGGAGAGCTACCCCGAGCCACGGTCTGCTGCCTCGACCAGCGGCAGGAGCGGCAGGCGTCCACCGCTGGTCGTGGTTGATACTGCCAGGTTTTGTATACCATTAAGAGGACTTTGATATCTTCAGCAGCATTTCGTAAGGAGGGCGTCCACGACATGAGCTGTGCTAATTTTTTCTTTTTCAGCTGAGACGGTACGGGTAACAGAGGCCCTACTCAAGGCCATCTCATGAACGCTATATATATATATATATATATATATATATATATATATATATATATATATATATATATATATATATATATATATATATATATATATATATATATATCCTAGCCTGAGTCAGGCGCATGATTTTATCGACCAACCCATAAGGGTGGATGAACAGCTGAGTTGACTGTGGACCAACGGCCGTGACCAGGATTCGAACCTCTGCGCTCAGACCCTGAAGGATCGCTAATCGCTACACCACGGAGGGCCATATATCATATACAGTACCTCTCGTCTGCCACTCCAATTTCATAAACACGGCTGATTACCCCATTATATCTTCAGTCCTCTTCTCCCGTTCTCTTTCCACGTTTTATATCTTTTATAAACACGTATCTCTCTCTCTCTCTCTCTCTCTCTCTCTCTCTCTCTCTCTCTCTCTCTCTCTCTCTCTCTCTCTCTCTCTCTCTCTCTCTCTCTCTCTCTCTCTCTCTCTCTCTCTCTCTCTCTCTCTCTCTCCTGTGACTACACAGTCCTACGTTCTCCGTGCGACGGACCTGAAGGGTAAGTGGTGTGTGGGAGTCGTGTGACACACGCTTCAGCGGGGGTGGTAGTGTAAGGTTCCCCCGTGGTCACCCACACACACAGGTGAGAGCGATGTGGCATCCACCTGGGCCAGGGTAGAGGGTCTTTTATGGCCAGTGAAAGTGCTGGCTCCTCACTCTTCCTCCGTTCTACCCACCACACTCTTAGCCTCCTCCTCCTCCTCCTCTTCCACTGTACACCAGGTCGATAGTACTACCCTGGTCGGTACGTGCCTGTGCCCTACCGCATACAGAGTACTTAATTACTTAATAGTACTCACAAAGAGGAAGTTTTTTCTTTATTTTTACCATCAGCGCCTGGAGCTTGCTGCTGCAGGAGAATTTAGATTTGCGTAGAACGTGTCGTGTAAGGTTTTGTCAACATGTTATATGCGAGATGGGGAGATCGTAATGCTTGTGGGTCAGGCGGAGAGAGAGAGAGAGAGAGAGAGAGAGAGAGAGAGAGAGAGAGAGAGAGAGAGAGAGAGAGAGAGAGAGAGAGAGAGGGAGAGAGAGAGAGAGGTCATAGGTCAGAGATCAGAACCATTGCAATACCTCCGCCGGCATTGCGTTGATAAGGCATTTATTTCTTTACTTAAAACACTCTCTTTCACCTCGCCGGATACATAATGCATCTATCCTTTCGTTGGCATAACTGAAGTTTCTTTCACTGATTTCTTCTATAAACTGTACCGGTATTTTCTTCCCGAATGAAACATTGATGCTTTGATCATCACAAAATATGAGGAAATGCAAATGAAGGCAAAAGAACTCAAACTGGAGAATACCACTGTGTCCTTCCTGATGCCTCTTTTGTGATCGTGGAAGAGATCAAGGATTCACAGATTAGTGAGATGAGAATAAAAAGACATGCAGACGATTCAAAGAGAAATACCTGTCGACTTTTCGTGTAAACAATGAGGCACAAATAATGCCACCTGTGAACTTGAGGCGAAGAATTTACGTGTACATGGCGCTGTTCCCAGTGGTTAATCGAGTCATATGCTAACAACCCTGACGTGGAGATAAGCCAGACATCATCATCATCTGATGCTGTGACATCCCCACCCCCTCCCCAACACATCATCTCCTGACGCAGAGACACCCCGAAGACGGCATCTCCTGACGCGGAGAGGGCAATAACAGGGTCTCCTACCGCGGAGACTTAAACCCACACAGTATACACCTTGACGCTGGGTTGTGTATGTAAAACACTATACAGCCTGTGTATCACGATTCAACGTCTATATTGCTAGGTAATTCTTTTTCATCTACGCTGTTCATATCGCACAGTAATATCTTTTGTTGGGAATTTTCGATGGATAATTCCTCACTGCCTTTATCATCATAAGGATATGATTTTTTTTCTTCATAAACTGCTGACATTGAACATAACTGTTGCCGTCGTAACTTAGACGTTAATACGCTCTATCTACTATTACCGGAGCCATGTACTCAATTCATCGACCAGCCCTTATGGGAGGATGAACACATGGGATAACTGTGTACTGACTGCAGCAACAGGGATTCGAACATATGCAGACCTCATTCAAACGTAAAGTTAAGGTATATGTTGTCTCTCCTGCCAGCAAGAACATCACCACGCATGAAGGTACGAAGTGAACGGCATGGGTCCATGACACGAGGCAGTGACAGACATTAGAATGTCATACACAACAGCCCTTGGCCACTCCGCCTCCAGCTAGATCGACCTTGATTTCCCAAGTTAAAAGGCAAGTCGACGATCCTCTGCTACAAGTATTATGAGTCTGATTGTTTCTGAGATGCTACGATCCCCCTCCATTCCTGCCGGAGACTCTGTCTACCTTAAGGGTGACTTCCTTTCGTGGCCTTGCCATCCCTGCTGGTGACACTGTCTCCCTTCACTGCCACTTCCCTCAGGACCCCATCCTCCCCACATCTACAGTTTGAGTGTGCGTTGCTCTCATCAAGACACCTACTACTTTCATCCCTATGACAACACTACAGCCACTTATACGACCATTCTACTTATAATCTCTTGTACTACAGTTACAGTCGCAGCCACCATCACCTCACCACCCTAACCTACTACAAAACTGTCGTCACTACAATCCACAAGCACAGTATGAGGAGGTCGGCGATGTGCAGGTCGAACTTCGAAGCCTGAGTACCTGCGTTGTGGGTGAGAGACACGCCCAGGTCGCGCACCACACCACAGGCGCTCCTACACCCCTGGTGTAGTATGTGTGATGCTTGTCCAGCTATAGTCTCACGGATCGTACACACAGGTCATGAACAACACATAGAAAAAGAGAAACTGCTTTGTTCAGGGACCATCAGTTAATATTTGATGCGAGAGACAGAGTACTCTATCCTTTATGTTGTCATTACTTAGGATGTATATATAGTAAGGGATATGGATACTATACATGCAATCTGCTGCCTACCATGAGTATAATGTGTTCATATGGTTATGTGGTATGTATAAAGAACATATGATAATCACTGAATAGTATGTCATGGGAAGTACAACACTTGGGAATGGCAGGATCAGCGTGAGAAAAGATTCCAAGGAAAATATACGAGACAAGTTTCATTCCCTCTCAATTATAATATGTTTATCATTACCTTTATCATCATTGCTATTATTGTAATCATCAGAGGCAGGCAGACTAATAGTGATTCTCAACTACACTGAAGGGGAAAAAAGATGATATACACAGACATTAGATGTTAGTGACGAATATGTTATCATTTGTGATATGAATATCACTTTAGGGTGACATATGAACTACTATTCCGTCGATAAATCATGGAGGACATACGAAGTCTCTTTGAATACAAATCTACTTTAACACTAAATCGAAATATTCATATATACACAGTCGGTATCTCCATAAATGAACTAATTGGGGTTAGCAGTATATGATTTTGGCGAAATTTCGTGAATGTGAATAGCTAGAATATATATATATATATATATATATATATATATATATATATATATATATATATATATATATATATATATATATATATATATATATATATATATATATATATATATATATATATATATATATATATATATATATATATATATATATATATATATATATATATATATATATATATATATATATATATATATATATATCATCCCTGGGGATAGGGGATTAAGAATACTTCCCACGTATTCCCTGCGTGTCGTAGAAGGCGACTAAAAGGGGAGGGAGCGGGGGGCTGGAAATCCTCCCCTCTCGTTTTTTTTTTTTTAATTTTCCAAAAGAAGGAACAGAGAATTGGGCCAGGTGAGGGTATTCCCTCAAAGGCCCAGTCCTCTGTTCTTAATGCTACCTCGCTAACGCGGGAAATGGCGAATAGTTTAAAAGAAAGAAGAAAGATATATATATATATATATATATATATATATATATATATATATATATATATATATATATATATATATATATATATATATATATATATATATATATATGTTTTTTTTTCATACATATTCGCCATTTCCCACTTTAGCGAGGTAGCGTTAAAAACAGAGGACTGAGCCTTAGAGGGAATATTCTCACTTGACCCCTTTATCTGTTACTTCTTTTAGAAAATTCAAAAGAAAAAACGGGAGGGGAGGATTTCCAGCCACACGCTCCCTCCCCGTTTAGTCGCCTTTTACGACACGCAGGGAATACGTAGAAAGTATTCTTTCTCCCCTATCCCCATGGATTATATATATATATATATATATATATATATATATATATATATATATATATATATATATATATATATATATATATATATATATATATATATATATATATATATATATATATATATATATATATATATATATATATATATATATATATATATATATATATATATATATATATATATATATATATATATATATATATATATATATATATATATATATATATATATATATATATATATATATATATATATATATATATATATATATATATATATATATATATATATATATATATATATATATATATATATATATATATATATATATATATATATATATATATATATATATATATATATATATATATATATATATATATATATATATATATATATATATATATATATATATATATATATATATATATATATATATATATATATATATATATATATATATATATATATATATATATATATATATATATATATATATATATATATATATATATATATATATATATATATATATATATATATATATATATATATATATATATATATATATATATATATATATATATATTCATATAAATAAATGGAAAATGAAGCGAGCTAACCATCGCTTGCTTTTGTGAATAGATTTATTACTGCATTACTCACTTCATATCGCATTCGCTGGTAAATATATATATGAGCAGCGCAGTATGAAAATTGATATGCACATCAATATTCCCTTACGATAATCATTATAAATGTTGGAAAGTAACGCAAGCATTCACACCAGTCGACTCGCTACTATTTTCCCCAAATATTGACAGTGTGGTGTTGCTATATCTCTCATACGTAATGTTGAGAGAGAGGTCGAACGTCTTCCTTAAAACGGCCTGTATCCCTTTTGACCTTCAGAGAATCCCCTTCACGGTCTACAGTCAGTATCTTGTGGTAAACACTCTTAAAGACGACGTAATATTCTCCTGAATCGCCTCTTCTCGCGGGAAAGAGGGAGCGTCCGGATCAACTGTGTGAGCTCTTGAGAGGAAGGAGGGGAAAAAATATAATCAACCTCTCTTGGGCTCCTTCCTGTTTCTTCTTCTTTTGGACGGTAATGCAGGAAGGGAGGATTTCCCATCTCTCTCTCTCTCTCTCTCTCTCTCTCTCTCTCTCTCTCTCTCTCTCTCTCTCTCTCTCTCCCGCAACTCTTAGTCGCCTTTTACCACAAGCAGGAAATACGTGGGCAGTATCTTTTCTACCCAGCCAACAGAAATAGCATATACATATTTACATCGCTGCGACTTTACTGCAATATATATATATATATATATATATATATATATATATATATATATATATATATATATATATATATATATATATATATATATATATATATATATATATATATATATATACTTATATACTTATATATATATATATATATATATACTTATATATATATACTTATATATATATATACTTATATAACAATGAATAGTGAGCTATTTCTAGTACTGCTTGCATTTTTGTATAATTTTCTCTCGTATATTTGTAAAAACATCAGGTCCATATCTTCCCTTAGCCCAATGAGATGGGTTGTTTGAGAATTTGGAACAGTTACAGATCTGATTAAATCACTGAAAATCTATATTCTTCTCTGAGTTGCCTCATCATTAATGTATACAGAGTGGGTATCTCTTTCTACCAGAAAAGTTATCCCATTATGTAGAATGAGACAGAAGTACCAGCCTCCAGTCTGTCCTTGAACTAGATTTTCTTTTGGCGGTTTTTCAGAATTTCTGTGACTTTCAAAATCATCTCAAAGATCAATGGGGGGGAACAAAGGAATTCAAGAACAATGCAGATAAAGGACTCTCTTAGCTGTCAATCTTTCTTTTGTTCCTGTCATTTACGGTTCTGGATTGTAGGCTACAACCTCTTCCCCTTCCCCTTAACAAGCATAACTCCGTCATCATCAACAATCGTCTCTCAGCCCCCCAAAACAACAATCTCTCCATCCCCCCATAGCAACTATCTCTCCTTCCCCCAACACAAGAACCATCTCTTAGTCTCCGTCACAAAAACCATCTCTCTGTCTCCGTCACAACACCCACGAAACCCATTTCTCCATCTCTCTCTCAACAACCATCTCTCTGTCTCCGTCACAACACCCACGAAACCCATTTCTCCATCTCTCTCTCTCAACAACCATCTCTCTGTCTCTACCTCACGTCAACCATCTCTCTCTCTCTCTCTCTCTCTCTCTCTCTCTCTCTCTCTCTCTCTCTCTCTCTCTCTCTCTCTCTCTCTCTCTCTCTCTCTCTCTCTCTCTCTCTCTCTCTCTCTCTCTCTCTCTCTCTCTCTCTCTCTCTCTCTCTCTCATTCTTTGATTGTCAAAGTTTAGCTTTTAATAGTTTTACTAATGGCCTCCTTCATCTCCTCCTCTTCCTGCTCCTCAAGTCTATCCTCCCGGATAAACACTAAGAAATTTACAGAGACGAGTAGATTTCAGAGATTTGAATCAGATCTCAATTCGTCTCCTTAGTTCTATTTCTCTTAATCCTCTTCAACTTAATCTATGTCATACCTAACAAGCCTTCTTGCTAATGAGGTACCCGAGGGTCATTTTCTTCAATGACCTTCTTAAAGTTTCGCGCTCTGTCGGATACCCCGTCTTGATTGCATGCGATACCCTCTCTTGCTTGCGTGTCGTCCTTTGAGTCTACATGAGTTCCTCCTGGACGAAGGACTATCACTGGTTTTTCCCCTTTTTCTCTCTCCTCATCTTCTCCCTCACGTTGCATTGCTTCAGCGTCAGCTGACCGAGACGCGTTGCTGAGAGGCGTGCATCGCTGTAGCAAACACCTCCACTATCACCTTTGCCTTGGTACGTTATCATCTCACAGTTCTCATCCTACGTATTGTCAGTGGCGTTCATGATGTCTCACCACTGCCTTTATCTCTCACCTCACTCATAATCTCTCACTCTCTCTCTCTCTCTCTCTCTCTCTCTCTCTCTCTCTCTCTCTCTCTCTCTCTCTCTCTCTCTCTCTATATATATATATATATATATATATATATATATATATATATATATATATATATATATATATATATATATATTTCATTCCTGGACACTTTTGGTTAAATCATGCTGATATTCTTCCTTAACTTCCATCGCGTCATCCTGGCTCCATTGGTAATGTAAATCTGGAAAAGCGTTTTGCATATCCCGCGCTGCCTTTGAAATATATACATATACCCCCAAGTCCTTTTCTCACAGTTTTCTCAAAATTCAATTCTCCGTCGCTACGCTTCGTTTCTGTGCCACGGGCATTTTCCTTTTCTTTATCTCACTCTCTCTCTCTCTCTCTCTCTCTCTCTCTCTCTCTCTCTCTCTCTCTCTCTCTCTCTCTCTCTCTCTCTCTCTCTCTCTCTCTCTCTCTCTCTCCCCTCACGTATGCCCAGTTCCTCAAAGCCATCAAGAAAACGAAATTCTACCCATAATTCACTCGTTCATTACCACTGCTTCCGTCATGATACTTTCTATGCTCGAGACACCAGCACAAGCAACACCTCAGTGTTGTATCTGAGTCCCACTGTCTCTCATTAACTGCTGGTCCAAAAACTCCCCTTTCTCAGAGTCTGGGTACGCAAGGCGCCTTTGAAGATGTGGGGACAGTATTATCGCCCCTTCTCCTCCCAACCGAAAACCCCTGGTTTATCGGCCCCTTCTCATGATAACTGGATCAGCGATCCTTTTTCAAAGCAACCAGGTTTTCAGCGCCTCTCTCTCTCTCTCCCTCGACGCTGTGGTCCTCATTCGCGGTGATGCTCCCTCTTCACTAAGTCTGACATGGAAAATTCAGAATGAAAAAAAAAATGATGGGAGGAGGAGAAAAAAGTGATAGGTGATGGAGAGTAACTTTGCTACCTCCTCCAGGGTGATGTTCTTTCCCCTCCTGCGTAAGTTTATGCCGTGTTATGGTTCCCTTTGGTTGTATTAAACAAGAGAAGAATGGCTGGTTGCGGAGCTGGACCGCCAATATATTACTCCCGGACTAGCTTGTCGGCCATGCATAGCAGGGTTGAGCATGGATTGCTCGAAACGGGAGAATAGTTCAGAGATATTGTTCCTTAGATAAGACTGTATTTCCATACTATTTGAAAGAAGATATCGTTTTCAAACGACTTAAAGTTGGCATTCCTAATTCATGTATCACAATTACATTTTGTGATGTGTGTAATACCTTTACCCTCCCTTCCCGTTTTTACTTTTCCAAATGAAGGGACAGAGAAGGAGGCCAAGTGAGGATATGCCCTCTAAGGCCCAATCCTCTGTTCTAAACGCTACCTCGCTAATGAGGGAAATAGCGAATAGGTATATAGAAATAAGATACAGTTGCATTGTACAATCACAGACAACAGACTGTTGGAAATTACAGACATTGGTCAGGTAAATCACTAATGCTCAAATTAGTAGTGGAAAAAAAAAAAAAGGAATTTCACCTAACACCAGAAGCAAAACTCTTCCTCCTCGCTGAGTGAACAGGTTGGATCATACCAGTTACAGCAACGACAGAAACCTTCCCCACAATCCAGAGAGATTCACACTAGGGCAACTGCAGAATGTATCGGGTCTCGATCCTCGCCCGCAGACATGCTGCCACCTCTTGCCACTTACCCTAAGAAGAGCACAAAACCCAAAGGCTACATTCGCACTGAGAGTGGCATGCAGAACAGAGGGGACCAAGAGAATGTGTGTTGATGACTGTTTGTGATTACTATTTTTGCGTGTTAATAAAGGAGGGGACGGGTGAGAGAGAGAGAGAGAGAGAGAGAGAGAGAGAGAGAGAGAGAGAGAGAGAGAGAGAGAGAGAGAGAGAGAGAGAGAGAGAGAGAGAGAGAGAGAGAGAGAGAGAGAGAGAGAGAGAGAGAGAGAGAGAGAGAGAGAGAGAGAGAGAGTTTTACACTCGTTTTGCCCACGTCTCATAATCTTTTATCTATGTCCCGTGCCTTCACTCCTATTCATGTGTGAACACACACACACACACACACACACACACACACACACACACACACCCTATCCTATAGCAAGTGCGTGTGTATATATATGTGTGTATGTATGTATGTGCAGGTGTTACATTTCCCTGGCGTCCTACAGTGTAGAGGATAACAGACTTTTGGGGAAAAAATGTAAGTGGTCATAAGTAAGGAAGGAGAACATTTGCCCTGACACTTATAGCGCCTTTGAGGGAGGTCAGTAATGAACTGAGAGAAATGAGGAGAAAACACGTAAGAGAAGTCAGACTCAACCCTTGTGAAATAAAAGATCATTCGTGAATAAATATATATATATATATATATATATATATATATATATATATATATATATATATATATATATATATATATATATATATATATATATATATATATATATATATATATATATATATATATATATATATATATATATATATATATATATATATATATATATATATATATATATATATAATATATGACAGCCAGGGCATCACAACCATGGCAACACCTACACCACACCCCTACTGTAGGAAACCCCCGTTTCATGGGAGAAAAATCCCGAGGTGAAAAGTTCAGCCACCAATATATTGTTATTAGGGTGACAAGGAAGGAGCGGCCACCCACCTGTGTACGTGCATTATCCTACTGGGGAATTAAGCCACGTCTTAGGTTACGGCATTATGTTGCCTGTGAGGTGGGCCAGAGGCTGGAGTGCTTCTGCCCTACGTACCCAAGTGTGGAGGGCGAACGTGCACATCACAGGTGCATTAATTAAACCTCCCTCCCTCCCTCACCCAGAGATGGCGAATACGTGCGAAAGAGAAGAATATATATATATATATATATATATATATATATATATATATATATATATATATATATATATATATATATATATATATATATATATATATATATATATATATATATCACGAAAGGAAACAATCATTTTGTCTTCATGGCTTTTGCATTTTGCATACATTTTATACAAACTTCATAGCTACATATACTTTCTATACAAACAACATAACGCGAGAGAAAGACCCAGAAAATAAAAGAAGATCGAAAGTCTACTGGAAACCTCATCTTTTTAGATTGAGGACTTTCCAAATGGATCAGCCGGTATATAAAGGAAATCCGATTGTATCTGAGTTATGGAAATTTCTATATTTGTATTACCATACGAAGGTGGGACTTGGGGCTCCCTGGCTGTAATTTGTGGAAATAGAGCAAAAGGAGGTGAGAAGATTAGGTTACAGTAAGATATGTCGTAGTAATGGTAGTCTTAGTAGCAGTAGTAGTAGTAATAGTAGTAGTAGTAATAGTATCAGTAGTAGTGGTAGTAGTAGTCAGTAGTGGCAGTGGTAACAGTAGCAGAAGTAGTAGTAGTAGTAGAAGTAGTAGTGGTAGTAGTAGTATCAGTAGTAGTGGTAGTAGTAGTCAGTAGTGGCAGTGGTAACAGTAGTAGTAGTAGTAGTAGTCAGTAGTGGTAGTGGTGACAGTAGCAGAAGAAGTAGTAGTAGTAGCAGTGACAATAGTAGTAGTATTAGTAGTATAGTAGTAGTAGTAGTAGAGTAGTAGTAGTAGTAGTAGTAGTAGTAGTAGTAGTAGTAGTAATAGTAGTAGTAGTATAGTGGTAGTAGTAGTATAGGGAGTCATAGTAATTGTCGTGGTTGTAGTACTGAAAGTCGCAGTAATGGTAGTAGTAGTTGTAGTAACAACAGTAGACCTGTGTGTTTCTGGAGTCTTACTCTATTTCAGGTTCAGACAAATACTCCTCTTTCTTCTCTTCCAGGAAAACATTTCCCTCATTTTCATCCCCTGCATTTACTGATATTTGTCTTTCTTTCGGCTTACAATAGGCCAAGGGCATTTCCAGGAATGTTTCATTAAAGCTAGCGAGGCAAAGACAACTGCATAAGGTAATTATCTTCGCTTTTCAGGAAGGGGGGAGAAAATAGTTTCTGAGTTACGAAGCAAGGTAGATTTCCTCTCTATATTTCCCGTGTCTTCGGTGTCATAACCTCGGGAGGTTAATGTACAGAGGCGGTACCCCGTAAGGCTGCTGAGGTGGCGTATGGCTCTTGAGCACCTCGCTCGCGTTCGCACTAACGTAACTCTACAAATTCCTCGAGTGTCTGAGAATGGGACGTCAAGTGAGGATATTCCCTCAGTCCTCTGTTGTTAACGCTACGTCGCTTACATGGGAAATGGCGAATATATATATATATATATATATATATATATATATATATATATATATATATATATATATATATATATATATATATATATATATATATATATATATATATATATATATATATATATATATATATATATATATATATATATATATATATATGTATATATATATATATATATATACATATCAAAACTTCATGCAATGAAAAGTTGCATCCACTACTAACCCTAGACGGTTTCAAAGTAAAAAATGAAAAATGAAACACAAAAAAAGATATCCCGAAACTTCCTTCACAAGTGTGTGAAAAGGAGGGAAGGTCTCTTGTATGAAATGTTTTCTTCATTAATTTGATTTACTAATGAACGGCAGTCCAATAACCTAATTTCCTTGCACACTTTTGTCATCACCTGATCCTGTAGATCGGTTGAAGAGGCGAAAATCTCAAAGCTGTCTGCATCAGCTAGTGAACCTTATAGACAGTCATCTTTCACCCGTCTCATCTGATTTGGTTCTGAGATTAAGAATCAACAGAAGAAAAAGCTATGATCATCTTTTTTTTTCAAGTGATTTATAGAAAACGAAGAGAAAGAAATTCGAAATCCTATCCTGTCTCAGATCCCTGGATCTACCTACACAATGACGTCTTTATTCCAAATCCTGGAAACCAAACACCTTTCATCTTCGTATAACATTATGATATCCGATGTCTGAGGATATATAACCGGAAATCCAGGTAAAGTGGCATCGCTCACCTGCCTAGGGAAAAAAATAATAATGTCTTGCCTTCCATCATCCCTGATCACAAACCAGCATGAGATGAAGCCTCTTGACACAAAGTCATCCTTCATTCATTTCTAGTCGAGTCTTGGCTCAGTCTTGCTTCGAGGTTGGCAAGTGGAGGAGGATATATGAAATTTCGGACCATCTGAGATTACAATCTTACCTCTGCTGCGACCGTGGTAGGCGCTGGGTCGTTCTGAAATGAGGAGAAATCTGATGAAGGACGACCCACGGGTGATTTCTCATGTACCAGTTGATACTGAAATGTAACTTGGCTACTGAAATGTAGCATGGCTAACTGAAATGTAACATGGCTAACTGATATATAGCATGGCTAACTGATATATAGCATGGCTAACTGAAATGTAACATGGCTAACTGAAATGTAACATGGCTAACTGAAATGTAGCATGGCTAACTGATATTTAACATGGCTGCTGAAATGTAACATGGCTAACTGATATATAACATGGCTAATTGAAATGTAACATGGCTAACTAAAATGTAACATGGCTAACTGAAATGTAACATGGCTAACTGAAATGTAACATGGCTAACTGAAATGTAACATGGCTAACTGAAATGTAACATGGCTAACTGAAAGAATGCAGATTGTACCACCAAGAGCACAGGACGGACCATAGTGATAATAAATGACTACTTTAGCGATGAAGACCGAAGGTATGAAGGCAGATCTCACTATAAAGTGATAAACACCATATCTCTCACTTCTTCAATAACTTTGGCGTCTCTTAACCCGGTGATATTGCCAGAGGATGGGAGGCCAGACGTGCATTATTAATGCTACGCAGAGTCTTCAAGCGTATATTTGAGCTACTATAGAGTCCGGACTGACCCAGTTATACAAGAAAAGCAAAAAAGTCCAACGACAAAAAAAGATATATATTTTTTGCTGTATTTGACCTTCGACCTGTAAAATTCCTAACGAGAATTTTAATGAAAAAAAGGAAATAAAAAGTAGGTTAATTACGAAAGAGAAAGAGAGAGAGAAAAAAAAAGATGAAATTGAAATTGAGAAAAACATATGTCCCTCTTTCCTTTATAGCTCTTGGGGATAGAGATGATAATAGATTAATAACATTTGCAATCCCTTTTTTTCCTCCTGAGGGCATAAGGTCAAAGGTCACGAGATCCCTTACTCAAAACTAAGCTACTGAATTGAATGTCATAATCACACATGCCTGTCCCATGTAGATACATAATCAGACAATGGTGTCCAGCTCTTACTCAAACGCACTACATATTTCTTTATAATACTATGTGAAGCGTCTGTACCACAGACTTACCACACGTCTCTGGAGCAGAGGAGAACACAAACCTTGCTTTTTAAACTAACAAACAAAAAAAAAAGGCAGATCAACCTTCTCATTGATATCCCACAATTCTCTCTCTCTCTCTCTCTCTCTCTCTCTCTCTCTCTCTCTCTCTCTCTCTCTCTCTCTCTCTCTCTCTCTCTCTCTCTCTCTCTCTCTCTCTCTCTCTCTCTCCACATTTCTGTACGTATTTCCAGCTTCACATATCGTCAGAGAGCCTCCAGCATCACCGTCTACCCAACCTTATTCCCTTTCCATCGACCTTTTTAACCTCCAAACTAAATACCTTAGAGACACACACACACACACACACACACACACACACACACACACACACACACACGGCCTCGAAGCTCCAGACGAATGAGGCAAAGAGAAAAAGAACGTATCGTGCTTAGGAGCTGAACACAAAAGCTCAACGGGGATAGTCCCACCTCACACACGAAGCGAGGGGAACCTCCGCAGTCACACGTGTGGTATAAACATACACATTACCTCAGTCAATCATTTATGACATTATCTTCACTAGTCTCATCCAGGCCGTCAATTTGTTATCATTTTTCTTTTCCGTTCCTTTTTTTTTTTGTGGGGGTGGGAGGTCTCGCTTGATTTACGAGGTACCGGCAGGAGAGTCGTTTTCCAGGAATAATCCATGAGGACTGCAGAGGTCCACACCTGTGAAATTCACTGCTACGTGTGCTGCAGTGACAAGGAGGCGTAATGAAGGCTACGACCGGCAATTACCTTTGGCTGGAAAAAAAGGAATGTAAAAAAAAAGAGCAAAGGGTGACTCTGGATGATATTGCGCGCCAAATGAACGAACAGTCTTTTTCAGCTGCTGGTAATTTGCCTTTCTTTCCCAGATCCCAACGATGAATCACAAAGGATATTCTCTATTTTTCCCCCGTACTTCCTAACAGCCTAAATGATCGTAAGCAATGCCACGAGCATCATAAACCACAGTCATAACAACGATTCTTTCTTGGACTACCCACACAATTGCACCATTAGCTATGATGACCTAAGTCAATCACCGCACATCCACGTCTACGAACAAGAGAGGCTTCGTCTATAACGACTTCCTTATGTACGAACGGCCCCCCCCCAGCGACCTATCTATGAACGACTACTAAACCACAAAAGCTTCATGTACCACCGCAGTCAAACCCTCATTCCGTTATCTACTCATCCAAGTCTCCATTTCTCATCGAAGGTAGAGTTCTTTCAGGCTTAGGTAAACAGGCTAAATTTCATACACAAAAGTAAAGTGACGTTCCTTTAGGTCAACATCCTAGCCATATTCCACCCTTAGATATACCTTAGTTCATCCCCAGCCAAACCTATCCTTTTTCCCCAGCCATACCAGCTCGTCCCTAGCTATACGTTACTACTCTAATGTCGTCCCCTAGCCATCCCCAAACCCTACTGTATTCCGTCCCCAGTCATGCTAACCCATTGCCATGGACAATGTACTTCGTCCCTACGAAGACTTCACGGTTGTTTCCCCTCACCTTCGGGGTCTCATCAAGCCGCCAGCAGGGTGTAGTATATTCACTTGATTATTCACGCCTGCACCAGGAGGTTCCCGCTTTCCCTCTCTCATTTCACATGACGTGATATCACTCGCCTATCTTGGTCCTGGAAAGCCACACATCCCCACCCTTCACGGAGTTCCGTGTGGCGGAAAAAATACATAGAGATATATATCCTCTCTTCTAATCACATCAAGGACGGTGGTTTGTTTACATTTTTACCATCAAGGAGGCACAAGGGGTCGCCTTCAGGAATACGTAATTCACGGGCGGTGTGGAGACAAAGTCGTGTATTCATGAAGGGGATTAATTCTCTGACAATATCATGCCATCAGCTGACCTGAAGTAAGAGTGCCCAAGGGTATTACGTCTCATGTCAGGGAAATGATTTAGTGTTACGTTTCGTACGTGTAATGTAAGGTTTAAACCTTACTCAGACTTTAAAGGTAAAATTCCTATTTCTCGTGATATTGATAAGGTTATGGAGATGGTTCATTCGCATTGAAGCAGCCAAGCAATGAAGGGTCATACATGAGTAGTTTACGAATCAGACTTAGGGCAAATACGAATGACTTTGAACGCTAACTTCATGCCTCTCATTCCTGCGAATATTCAGTCGAATATTCTGATCGATGTGAGTACACGTTATGTTAAAGGTGAAGAAATAGAATCCCAGGTGACCCCAGGAATGGGATAAACCTGAAAGTTAAGCAATGTAATTTCAACTTGGAAAAAAAATATGTCTGCAGATAGACGTGATGTGTTAAATATCAGAACAAGTTACTGATAAACTTAGACTATGGAAAGATTATAGACATCTTCAAGAACAGTATTTCTTTTCTCATTCCTGACTCTAAGAATATTTTGCTATTCCTGACCCCAAGAATATTCTGCAATTTCTGACCCTAAGAATATTCTGCAATTTCTGACCCTAAGAATATTCTGCAATTCCTAACAGTAAGAATATTCTGCAATTCCTGACCCCATGAATATAAGTTTAGTAAGATTCATGGTAGAATTTTTTTCTGTCTTTCTGTCTTGCTTCATTCCAATCAGGCTTGCTTCCCAAATGCATGTTTCTTTCTTTCTCTTTTATTTTCCTTATAAATTCACAACCTAGAAATGGACTGACGGGCGACTTGTCTTCTCCAGGGACTTAAAGAAAAGCAAAAGAATGCTGAAAGGTATTTGCTACTACTAGTTAGCACATTGATCCTTTTTAATGGTCTTGGATCGTAAGTCGCGGGATCAACAACAATTACAAACGAACAGCCAGTATTCTATTTCAGTGCCTTTACATAGCTGTCCAGTGAGGGATGGCCTCCTACATTTTCGATTCGCGACCCCTTTTCCGAAGACTAAAACTTTGAAATAGTGTAACATAAACCCTAATCTTTTTTCGGTGACGATATGATTGCTCGTATATTTTGAGAATCTCCCTTTAAGAAAAAAGTAGGAAGTGAAGAATATATATATATATATATATGTATATATATATATATATATATATATATATATATATATATATATATATATATATATATATATATATATATATATATATATATTTGGTGATAGTTCTTTTACTGTTTCACGACTGTGGGAGTGAATTTTATGACAATATTCTCCTGGACCATCAACCCTATTACTGCTCCTGGATTTCATAGCATTCCCTCTCTCTCTTTCCCCCTTACCACTAAAACCATCACCTATATCTCTTCAGTCCCCCATCTCTCTCTCTCGCTCGAAACTGACAGCCAGACAACTCCCTGATTGATTTTAGCAATGCTACGTATAAGACCCATGAGATCAAAGTCCGGTGCACAATCGAGTCTCCCTTTGAAAATTCAATTCCTTTGGTTCAACCCCCCCCCCTAAGCCCAGAACTGATGAGGTGATTAGTTGGTTTAGATCCTATTTTGCTCTTGTCTCCCTCCCTCTGCGTTCCACAGGGGGTGTCCTGAAATTAACTATAAGTACATATAAACGGCTGAAAATGTATAACAAATGCAAAGCGATGTTACGGCCAGATATTTAGGTTCATATTCAATATGATAGATATAGAGAATCTTAGTCTTCACTATTGACAGTATTTTCAGCACCTACATATTAGACTTAGATAGCCAATGATTCGCCTTATGTATCATACGGAAATTTGAAAGTATCACAACGTATCCAGAGAGTATCAACAAAATTACCGATTCATGTTAAACTTCACTGTTAACATTACCTATATTACATATATATATATATATATATATATATATATATATATATATATATATATATATATATATATATATATATATATATATATATATATATATATATATATATATATATATATATATATATATATATATATATATATATATATATATATATATATATATATATATATATACAGATCTCGCCATTTGCAGTTCACCCGAGCACTTCCTGGCCAGCAGTACAAGAGGCTGACTTCATTCTCCTCGTCAGCCATCGTCGCATCCTTGGTAGAGGTTGTCAAACATCAACACTACAGAGCAAAGAAGGATTATCTCCTGTGAGCCGCCCTAGCTGGCGCTTGGAAGGCATTTTGCTTGCTTCTGCTTGAGAATGAACCACCACAGATGCAACGTACCGTAGCCACAATCTCCCACGACTGTTTAACATGTGAATCTCACAGGGAAAGCCAGCATGAGGTCGGGGAGTCAAAGGACAGGAACGTTTCACAGTGGGTGTATCACCACGGACAGGAACGTTTCACAGTGGGTGTATCACCACGGACAGGAAACGTTTCACAGTGGGGTTTTCACCAAGGACAGGAACGTTTCACAGTGGTATTTTCACCAAGGGCAGGAACGTTTCACAGTGGTATTTTGACCAAGGACACGAACGTTTCACAGTGGTATTTTCACCAAGGACACGGACATTTTACAGTGGTATTATCACCAAGGACACGCACGTTTCACAGCGGTATTATCACATAACAAAAACATCTTACCACAATATAACAAAAGGTGTAGAAGAAGCTATCTCTTTTCTCCCTTGTGGTACTTTTGAACACTGTGGAACTTTAGGCTCACTGAACGCGACGCTCTTATCGAACGCGCCTGTTTAACTGTAATGGTAAATATGATTTAATCTCACCATGGTGTTAGTGTGTCTTGAAGTGAGGCTACTTCTCTCTCTCGTGGCTCTAGCGCCTGGTGATGTTCCGGCCAATGGAGCTGAAAGACCATTAATGCCTCACATTACTTCTAATAGGTTCAAATGGGTAATGGTATGTCAGGGCAAGACATTAAGGAAGCGAGAGTAAGAGACGACCCGCTAAAGGTGCACAATAACTATAAAGGTAAATTCATCCCTTGTGTTTTATAAACTTTCCTACGCAAGATTTCTTTTATATATTTTCAAGTAGTTCCAGAGGCCATTCTTACGTGTTTCATTTTGTTTGATACATTCTCTTATTGATATGGTGTCTTCAGAGTATTCATTTATATATATCATCAGTGTAAATCGTAGGTATATGTGTTTAAAGGTTGTGCATTTTGAAATTAGCCATGAAGTGAACCCATTTTCTCCTATATGTTGTTTAGTCATAACATTCATAAGGACAGAGATAATACCCACTATATCAGTAGGCTCTCGAACAGTTATAAGCCCCACTACATCACTGGGTTCTCGAATAAGACCAGGGGGTTTGAAACTAGCAACAAGCTCTTTAACCCTTTCGTCCGTAAACTCCTTTTTTTTTCATAGACTCTTAGAGGGAATCTAATACCTTTAAACCTAAACTTAGTCTTTCACTTGCATCATAGTAAAGGATGCGAGCATTTTTGTCTCTGTAGCTATTCTACCGAAGGACAACTCCTCTGTGTTGCATGAGAGACTTCACAAATTAATACCTCATTAGATAAACGAGCGTTCTTTTCCTGTTAACTTACATCGATTTTGTTATCAATACCTTTCGCGTGCCAAAGTATTCTCCACTGATTTCTTAATGCGGCGTGGAATAGAAGAACAACGAGTTAGAGAAACGAGATGAAATTCCTTTCCCAATAGACGCCCTGTCTCCAGGGATTCAGGATCGACATATAGGGGGGTTTAGGCCTTTTTTTTTTCCTCTAGAGGGGAATCCAATTGTATCTGGTTGTGGGGATTTTTACCGATTCTTTTTACGGAGTTTATGAGATTACACCCACTGCTGCTTGGGTAGTCTCTCACGAAATAGCGTTAGAGGAGGAGAAGTGGAACCCGTGGCATATATATTGTAGTATGTGCTGTAAAATCAGTCGCGAATGTAGAGTTTAATCTTATAATGGTAGTATGAATAGTGGAGCTTAATGTTGATCGAAAGGGTGTAGCAGTAATGGGAATATAATGGTATTAACAATACCATTAACAATAATGGCTTCACATTCACGTCACCTTCAGGAGACAAAAGAGTGAAGGAACATGAGATGGTGGAAACAGTGTCATACCCTCGGTAATATTCATGAATATTCCGATTATCACTCCTCAGGCATCTGTCACCAGCATTAGATAGGAAAAAAGAAAGGACTTAGAATTGACCCCAGGTTTAATCCTAGTTTAACCTATACAGGACTAGTTTAACCTATACAGGAGCTCTTTTTTCCCTGTTCCCACTCGTTTTGCCTGACGGTGTGAAATGTACAGTTCATGATGAGGTCTGACGTAGCTAGATCAGGTAAATAACCTCAGTGTACTGACGCAACCCTCTTCAAGGTAGACTTTTCAAGGAACTTCGTGCAGTATCGGATCTCACTGAGACGGAGAGGAGGGCGACAAGCCAAAGCTCCTGCTCTCGTAACAGGATCCAATTCCCCAAGGATCGGTAGCTGCCCATCTTTAACAGGATGCACCCCACGCACGGACGATAGCCCGACCAGGGATATTATTAGAGTTGGCACCGGCGGTCTCTCCAGGTAAATGTTGGCACCTGCGGTCTCTCCAGGCGCAAATGTTGGCACCGGCGGTCTCTCTATGCGCAAATGTTGACACCTGCGGTCTCTCTATGCGCAAATGTTGGCACCTGCGGTCTCTCCAGGCGCAAATGTTGGCACCTGCGGTCTCTCCAGGCACAAATGTTGGCACCTGCGGTCTCTCCAGGCGCAAATGTTGACACCTGCGGTCTCTCCAGGCGCAAATGTTGGCATCTGCGGTCTCTCCAGGCACAAATGTTGGCACCTGCGGTCTCTCCAGGCACAAATGTTGACACCTGCGGTCTCTCCAGGCACAAATGTTGGCACTGCGGTCTCTCTATGTGCAATATTCTGCTCATTTCCATCTTTTTCGCCTGACGTCAACTCTAGTCAACAATATCACAAAGTAGTAACGGGCCATTAACCTGCAAGAACCGAGACCTGCAGTGACTTTGACTATTTCAACCCCCAGAATTAGGTTGCCCAACTATTATATACACTCCCACAGACAAAGAGGGTACTTCCCCTTGTCGTAACATTCCATTCCTGCATTACATCTGCTCTATGTAATGTTAATAATCCACAAGGCATCGCCTATATTCACAGGTATCTCTTCTTCTCGACAGATTGAATGAGCATATTTTTTTTTTTCCAGCTATATTTTCGAAAGGTAAATAGTTTTAGAAAGTCAGAATATTCGATGTGAAAGCAATCACTGCTTTTTCTATCTCTTCCTATGGATAGATGCCGAGCTTTTACATTCAATACACCTCAAAGTTTGATTGAAGATAGATTCCACTGCCTTGAAAAAGGTTCCCTGGCTTATATGTACGTCGAAAGCGCTCTGTATTTGTGTTTCTGTAAGCGTCTTCAGCCTTTAGTGCAACACCAGAACAAAAGCGACTAACATTACGAGCGGATCTGACTCCCCTTAAACGCCTCATTTGTTAGGACTGAGCCTCAGCCTAAGGGATCAGACCGCCTTTAAGGTGAATCCAGTCTTATCAATTTATGGGCTTTTTTTTTCTTTTACTGAACTTTTATAGAGAAGTTAGGAAAAGAAAAGATGTGGGGTTTTATAGGGTTAGTGTCTGTGGGACCGGTGTTGTAAGGCCAGGAACTACGGTGGGTTATAAAGGTGTTGCGGGAAGTAATAGGGGTTGTAGGATATATATATATATATATATATATATATATATATATATATATATATATATATATATATATATATATATATATATATATATATATATATATATATATATATATATATATATAATAGATAGATAGATGATATCCTTCTTCAGCAACGTGTGGGTTGCTAGCAACACAAACACCCAGTCCCCTCCACCTAACACATGAATCTTAAAAGCAACTGCAACTTAGACGACTCGTTTTCGTAGCTCTAGATTATTTTCTGCTGTCAGTGCGACGCGTTCGCTCTTTGGGGGAGATCCTGTGGTCAGGACTCGTACGTAAGGGAGTAAGATTTTTCCTCATAAGGTTTGAGTAGCGTATTAAGACCTCTGGACGGTGTCCAGCCCTGGATCTGTCCCACGCCTTGAGACAGCTTGGAGATACAACCTACATTAGCAATTAGTTTGGTCGCTTTCCGTCACACTCCATCATCATCCATTCCCTCCTTTCGTCGTTTTTTTTTTTCTTCGTGACGTCTCTCTACACTGCGTTGCATCAGTACAGATCCCTCTATATGATCCCTCACATTCTTTCTCCTCCATCGCACCTCATCACTTCATCTTCCATCTACGTTACTATTAGCAACTCACCATCACACTCTCGTTCTCCATCATCTTCGTTGCCCCTTCCTGGGTCGCAGTCCATCAGCTTATATTTCATATCCGTCATCCTGTGCGACATTTATTTTTTCCTTCCATCACCCTACTTTCCCTCTATATGATCCATCACCTAGATATCCCCCATTGTCTTGACTAATTCCCTTCCGTCTCCTAACACGCTGCGGTAATTACATTAGCTCTTACCAATTACCAGAGTAGTGGAATTCAAAATTGTAAATACTTTATTTTTTCTAGTTTAAGCGGCAAATGGAAGCCGATTATCCATTTCACGTTATGCAAGTCATGTGGTTCCAATCTACGCTTTTTTCCTCTGTAAAATTCTTTTTCACACAAGACTGGCTGAAATCTCAAGCCTGACTGACGAAGTTATGTGCAATGGGGGTTCATGAATCATCATATCTGTGTTGACATATCTTGCTTCTCCTATGCTCAGGTCTGAACATTGGTCGCTGCCAGTAGGTCTTGAAACAAGCACTCCTAATGCCCAAGGGCCAGAGTTTCCCTTAGACTGTACATAGGGACGTGTGTGTAGGGCCAGAGTTTCCCTTAGACTGTACATAGGGACGTGTGTGTAGGGCCAGAGTTTCCCTTAGACTGTACATAGGGACGTGTGTGTCCTGTGTAGACTTAGCTTAAGAACGGCTACATCCCACTGGGCAACATGTCCCACTGGGAAACCACTTCAATTTATTTCTTTATCCCCAGGTTGAAGATTGGCTCCTTCCCTGGGGAGAGATCTCACTCCATCTCCACTCAGAAATAACTCTTCTTCAGTCTTCCTTAAGCAATGTCCTGCGCTGCTACCTAGCCATACCTTAGTGGTTTCGTCCCCAGCTATACTTCTCTCCAGGAACCATGCAGTGGGATATCCTTTGCCTATCCAGTCCTCGCCATCCACCCACACATGCGACTCGTCCCTAGCCATACCTCACCCTAGCTTTATATAGTGGGATATCCTCTACCTATCCAGTCTTTACACCCTTGTCAGCTATACAGTCCTCGTCCCTAACTATCCTTCACCTTAGTCCTATATACTGGCATATCTTCTGCCTATCCAGTCTTTCCATACACCCTTGCCAGCCACATTGCAACCCCGACCGTACACAGTGGTATATCCTCTGCCTTATCCAGCCTTTACATACACCCTTACCAGCCACATACCACTCTTCCATAAGCCATCCCTCACCCCGCACTCAGGCATATCTTGCAGCCCCACAAGCCACGTAGTTTCGGCCGGCTGCGCCCAAGATTTACATTGGCCATGAATTATAACCCAGAGCGCGCCAGTAATGTCTTGTAGTATTATGTGTACGAGAAGCAATCACACTGACCTCGCCACATAATTCACACCACCCGTCTGAGCTGCGCTTCTGTATTTATTATGTTTACTGCAACATGGGCCTCGAGGAGCAGTGGGGTAATGAAGGTGAACGTTTGGAATACAAGTTCTCTCTAATGTTGCGTTGAGTTCATGAAATATATGTAGATAATAAGTCATCTTAAGTCGAGGTTTTAAGTCAGTTATCTTGAGGTCATCTAAGTCCAAGTGATTTGCCCAATTTTGTTTCTATTGATGTCTTTAATCACGGAAGACAACATTGTCGCTGCTAGGCGAAAACCTCGATCCCAAGGTAACCTATATTTGCGCTTCTGTTTATACCCGGATCTTCACTAGTGGTGTTGACAGTAGAGTATCCCAGCCGCGATAGAGACTCACAGTTGGGACGACCACAACCCCGCCGTCACAACACCTTCCAGTCGCAGTGACGGGTCCAGCTACAACTTTCCAGTCCTGCTGGAGCCTCCAGCCACAATCACAACAAGAGTAAGCACAACACTTGATACTCCCCATATCAGCCTCACACCGTACTGCCTTGCTGTAGTTAGGTGTAGATGGATGCTGTAGTTAGGTGTAGATGGATGCTGTAGTTGGGTGTAAATGGATGCTGTAGTTGGGTGTAGATGGATGCTGTAGTTAGGTGTAGATGGATGCTGTAGTTGGGTGTAGATGGATGCTGTAGTCTGAGTGTAAATGGATGCTGTAGTTGGGTGTAGATGGATGCTGGGGATGGGTGTAGATGGATGCTGTAGTTGGGTGTAGATGGATGCTGTAGTTGGGTGTAGATGGATGCTGTAGTTGGGTGTAGATGGATGCTGTAGTCTGAGTGTAAATGGATGTTGTAGTTGGGTGTAGATGGATGCTGTAGTTGGGTGTAGATGGATGCTGTAGTTTGGGTGTAAATGGATGCTGTAGTTGAGTGTGGATGGATTGAGTGTTTGGGTGTAAACGGATGATGTGGTTGGCTGTATACAGACGTAGTGCTTTCATGTATGTGGATGTAGTGCTTGGATGTAGGTGGATGTAGTGCTTGGATATAGGTGGTTGTAGTGCTTGGATGTAGACGGATGTAATTCTAGTGTGATGTAGACGTAGAAAGGTGAATAGAAAGGTTCAATATCCTGCTCGTTGTAATGTAGGGTGATCATTGGCCAAGGAACATTCATTTGCTGGGCCAGGGAAGCAGAGAGAGAGAGAGAGAGAGAGAGAGAGAGAGAGAGAGAGAGAGAGAGAGAGAGAGAGAGAGAGAGAGAGAGAGAGAGAGAGAGAGAGAAGCTGGTGTTCATTAACTATTAATACCTTTTTTTTTTAAGCTAGATGAGCAATTCAGTCCTTTCGCAATTTACAGAACTGCGAACAACATTAGGGAAAAGTTATAACACATTCAGCGTGTTCCGGGAGAAATTAGAATATGTTTCAGACCATTCTGACACCCAGTAGTGACTGAGTTTGCGTCACGACACCCAATTCCCAGTTGAAATCATCCCAGACAATGTGATGGTACATTGTAGACTCGCGACGTCCCTGTTATCTTGATATCATTATCTCATTCCAGACAATGTGATGGTACATTGTAGACTCGCGAGGTCCCTGTTATCTTGATATCATCATCTCGCTCAGGGATGGCTTGAGGAGGTTATCATAACCTGAGGGACAGAGAACATCGGTTTTTGATGCGTTTGTTTACTTTCCTCCACAATCCACTCCCAACACACTCACTGCAGTACTATGTGAGTCTGGACGACGCTATATCTACACAGTGAAGCCTGGGTCAGGTGTCAAAAATGATGATAATGATAATAATAATGATAATAGTAATAATAATAATGAAAATAATGATAATAATAATGATAATGATGATAGTGATAACAATAATAACTGTGCTAATTATGATGAAAGTGATGAAAATAATAGCTGTGCTAATTATGGTGATAGTGATGATGATAATGATGATGATAATGATAATATCATAATAATAAGCATAACGATAATGATTACAATGATAATGAAAATAGTAATAAAGATGATAATACGAGTGACATTCCCCCACAAGATCTAAACTAAACTCATTCAGTTCCTTGCTCTCTCTCCTTCTCTCTCTCTCTCTCTCTCTCTCTCTCTCTCTCTCTCTCTCTCTCTCTCTCTCTCTCTCTCTCTCTCTCTCTCTCTCTCTCTCTCTCTCTCTCTCTCTCTCTCTCTCTCTCTCTCTCTCTCTCTCTCTCTCTCTCTCTCTCTCTCTCTCTCTCTCTCTCTCTCTCTCTCTCTCTCTCTCTCTCTCTCTCTCTCTCTCTCTCTCCTTCTCTCTCTCTCTCTCTCTCTCTCTCTCTCTCTCTCTCTCTCTCTCTCTCTCTCTCTCTCTCTCTCTCTCTCTCTCTCTCTCTCTCTCTCTCTCTCTCTCTCTCTCTCTCTCTCTCTCTCTCTCTCTCTCTCTCTCTCTCTCTCTCTCTCTCTCTCTCTCTCTCTCTCTCTCTCTGAAAGCGCCGTTATACCCGCAGATCTCGGTATATCTATACACTGAAGTATAACCTGGTGTGATAATGTTCAAGTCCTTGGACCGCGAATATGTGCCAAAACCTCAGCAACACCTTTACCAATTCGAGTCAATGAACGAGCGTGTAAATATATACGTGGCTTTTGCCTTTGGTCACATGTTATTCTATTTACAATAGGGTCTTGTGTTTTATGTGCATTCTGAACAGACCAGCTCTCGTAGCTCTTTTTTTTCTTTAAAGGTTCAGACCCCTTTGTTGTGGACGTAAGAACACTGGGGAACGGAGGGCAAGAGGGGATCCGACCCCACTAAATGCCTCATCTATTAGGATTCCGACTCCGCCAAAAGGATCAGACTACTTCAGGGGCTATCTGATGTTATCTTGTTATGGAGGCTCTTGTTGGACTTTTCTGAGTATATTTCACCAGCTGGAATTTGTGGTAATAGAGGAAGGGATAAGGGAAACATGAAAGAGAAAATGAGCAAGGTTTTTTAGGTTAGGACGAAAGGTACTTACACAGCAGCAAAAGTAGGAATAATGAAAACAATTATGATATCAGAGGATGAAATAACTATTTTAGTGGTGGTAACTGAAGGGTAATGGCAGTAGTAGTATTAGTAGTAGTAGTAGTAGAAGTAGTAGTAGTAGTAGAAGTAGCAGAGGTAGTAGTAGTGATAGCTGTATCAGCGATAGTAATAATAATAGTAGTAGTAGTGATGGTAACAGTAGTAGTAATAGAAGTAGTAGTAGGAGTAGTAGCAGAAGTAGTAGTAATGATAGCTGTATCAGCGGTAGTAATAGTAGTAGTAGTAGTAGTAGTTGCATTAATAGTAGTAGTAGTAGTAGTAGTAGTACTAGTAGCAGTGATGGTAGTAGTAGTAGTAGTAGCAGTGATAGTAGTAGTAGTAGTAGTAGTAGTAGTAGTAGTAGTAGTAGTAGTAGTTGCTATAACTGTTCAAATCTTAGACTTTCGTCTGTTCCAAAACCATCCTTCACTCGGCTCCCCCTTAGCCATACATCAGCCATCCCTAGCCATATACTGAACTTAGGCCCATATTGCTGCAACACCCTCGACCCCTCAGTCATATCATATTCGTCCCTGGCCACATCATAACACCTCCCCTCCAGCCACGGTATACTGATAGGGCACATAGCCATAGATCTCCTCCTCCTCTCCTCCCACACTCGTCCCCCAACCTAGAACCTGAGGCCCACAGCAAACCCTGGAGTTCCACCACACTCCTCCTGTGAAGATATATCACAGTCGAGCACTACACCCGGAGCGTGAGCAGGTGTAACACAATCACGTGTACCAGACTTTCCAATATTATTCGGAGTCTCTGTCATCCATGGATTCATATATCTAAGTGAATACAAAGTCATAGGTCTCTCGTAACATAGTTTTCAATCGCCCTCGGATGCAAGCCAGCCTTTCTTTCATAAAGTATATTTGATGTTGTGCAATGGTGGTGAGTATGACTAGGATGGGATGTGAGTATCAAGGTTTCTCTCCGGAACACTTAGTTTGCATAAAGCATCGTCCTCTGACAATCCCTTTCCATTATGTTTCGTTCCAGAACACTTATGGTTTCCATAACGCTTATCTTGCATGAAGCATCGATTCGGGATACTCACTTTACATGGTGCTTCATTCCAGGGAAACTCATATTTACATAAAATTTCGCTTACGAAAGTTATTTCCAATAATTCTAAACTCTAGTCAACTCATTTGCCATCGTCCTTCGGCCATGGATATTCATCTGACTTAAGGCTTCGTAACCTTACGCATGAAGGGGAGGCAAAGTTTATTCCCCTCATAATTCATCACAGATAACTAATACCTCGATGTCCTTTCCATAAAATTTTCTAATTCCTTTTAAGTTTCCACGAAATAATCACGACTGTGACATAGACTTGTACTCCCCATGGCTATATCATCGCTTAGGAACATCGACATCTCTGTACCTCACACGACCAGACTGCCAGTACTGCCAGTACTGGTCGCTCTAGACCAGCTCATCAGCGACTGGTCTAACCGGGACCGACTCTGCTGTAGGACTCCAGTGTCCGCTGTCCATCCTCATTAGCCCAGCCTTTTCTATCCACCAGGTATGATAATGACGGTCGTTTCCTGATTTTAATGACGTGGAAGATCAAGGGATTACGAGATGTTTCCCCCTCGGGGGCCATAGATGAGAGAGAGAGAGAGAGAGAGAGAGAGAGAGAGAGAGAGAGAGAGAGAGAGAGAGAGAGAGAGAGAGAGAGAGAGAGAGAGAGAGAGAGAGAGAGAGAGAGAGAGAGAGAGAGAGAGAGAGAGAGAGAGAGAGAATGAGGTAAGGGTAGAACAGCAACGAGAAAGACAGACAGACAGACAAATAGACAGACAGACAGACAGACATACAGAAGGACTGAGTGGAAGGTACGTGTCAGAGAATACAGAACTAAGCCTCTCCATTGTGTGATACCTGTTCTAGAGATCTCCCAACACTATCTCTTGGATTTCCTCGTCTTCAGCGAGACTGTTGCACTCCGAGACCTCGTCTGGAGTAAGACGTGAGGAAGTTCCTCATCCGAGGAGAGAGAGAGAGAGAGAGAGAGAGAGAGAGAGAGAGAGAGAGAGAGAGAGAGAGAGAGAGAGAGAGAGAGAGAGAGTAAACCTTTAGCCAATCTCCTGCACATTGTGGCATCCTGGAAGTGGCACTCACGGGTCACACTTGCGTGCTGGAAATGATACAGACCACAATATTCATCTGGCTCACACCAGACGTCCAGGACTGGGCTATTCATACTCGGACAGAGGTGGTGGCGCTGGAAACACCAGATGATTTTCTCCTCCTGCACAAACAAATGTTTATTTGCACGATTTTCCCGCGGGTGAAAGAGAGTAATTCCTAGGGTTTAGCCAGTATGATACCCCAGTAAATGGACCGCGTTCCCAAGGAATTCAGATTTCTTCATGTAACCTTTGTCTTCAGTTGAGGGAGGGAAGAGCCTCGTCTACGGGCTAGGCAGGTAAATTAGAGAAAGAACATTAGCATCATTAAACCAGATATCTTACATGATAGTCAGCTAAAGCCACACTGTTCTTGGCGAAGCATTAGTCTGAGCACGTCCGAAATGCTTCATATTTTTTCTCGCGCACAGAAGGCCCGCCCAACGTCACATCTTGTCTACATAGCGTAACAAAACTGCGCGTAAATGAATTGTCTTAAACACGAATTAGCGCAACATACGTTGCTAAAGAGTTGCTAAGAGGTGTCTAAAGTCTAAGTAACTTAGACTTGAGTACGAATCAGTGGTTCAAACCCTTTAGTACGAACGAATGACTCAAACCCCCGAGGACGAACGAGTGATTCAAACGCTCGAGTACAAATCTACATGGTTCTTACCTTGACCAGATCCTTGCGGGTCAGGTCAGAGACCCTTAAGCCATCATGCCCCAGGATCGTACCGTCGTACCGTCGTGTAAGAGTCGTACTACAGTACTCAAGGGAGGCAGGGTTAACTCCGCACCATTCCAATGTACTGTCGACCACACGAGAGAGACTTTGTAGATGATCGACTGTCCACAACTTCTCCCTGAACTATGGCGTTCGCGAGAATCACTCTGATGTCATTTGGCTTTCAGTAATGAACAGGAATGGAGATTCGAGAATGTCATAACATTAAGTGAACATTACACACCTCCGGGTCTTTAACTGTTATGTGGTCATTATCTTCACACTTGCCCGAAATCATCACCTTTAAACCTGGCTCTATCATCACCCTTACACCTGGCGATATCAGGCCACACTCACACCTGGCCATATCATGATCCCTCACACCTGGCCATATCATTACCTTTACACTTGGCCGCATTATGAACCCCTCACACTTGGCCACATCATTAACCCTCACACTTGGCCACATCAAGATGAGCTGAGGCTGACGAAAAGCAGTTAACACAGACAATACCAAGAGTAGAATGTTCTAATCTCTCTCTCTCTCTCTCTCTCTCTCTCTCTCTCTCTCTCTCTCTCTCTCTCTCTCTCTCTCTCTCTCTCTCTCTCTCTCTCTCTCTCTCTCTCTCTCTCTCTCTCTCTCTCTCTCTCTCTCTCTCTCTTTCTCTCTCTCTCTCTCTCTCTCTCTCTCTCTCTCTCTCTCTCTCTCTCTCTCTCTCTCTCTCTCTCTCTCTCTCTCTCTCTCTCTCTCTCTCTCTCTCTCTCTCTCTCTCTCTCTCTCTCTCTGACCCTGTCCATTCTTACAAGACAATCATGTCCTGCCCCTCCTTTCTATCCTTTTTTTTGTTTTCTTTGTTATTGCTTCTTCTCGGAGGCGAAACGACTGCTAACAAGTGGAAGGAAACTTTCAGTTTGGGAGGCAGTTATTCTTGTCACTCTGGAGAAGCTCTGGGGGGTGTGGAGAGGTCTCTGGGGATCCTCTCCGGGGAAAAGTTTACCAAGAAGAGCAGAGCGACCTTGTGTACTTGCTTGCATCAAACGCTCAACCTAAATCATATTATAAGAAGAAGGTGGAGCAGCAGTGTGGCCTTCTTGCCTAAACCGAATAAGTGGATCCTCTTTTTCTTTTTCAAATTTATTCATATGTTTCTAGAAAGAAATGTGTTCTCTTCACTAGATTGATGTGAGATGACCTTACCTCTATGAACTGTTAAGGTTTCAGACAACAGCTGTAGTGATTTACCACACCATTTACTATGCACCATTGGCCCAAAACGGTCCCTCAGTATTGCAAGTTCGATACCCGGTGATATCTAACGTGCTCCCTCCTCCTGGGGTAATTCAGAGGCATTTTCTAGGACGAGGCTCAATCATAGATACAAAAATATACCGTAATTTCAAGCGTCATTACAGTCAAGGCTGAAAGTTCCGCGAAGGTGCTGTCGCACGTCTGACAGCGCTGGTTCTATACACATCCCTATCGATCAGCGAAATGATACCCGAAAGACCACTATAACGCTAACAACTCCAGCTGTTATCACTTCTATCGCCACCAGGAACCTCTGTAACCGTAGCCAGGGGGTCATTATCACTAATTGGTTTAGCTCTAACTACCATTCCAACCCTGGCTACCACTGTCAGTCCTTAATAACAGTCAGTATAGCATTCACTGTCGACAGTCGGACACCTCAAAGGTTGTGGCTGATGTGCTCAAGGTGTTCGTGATGGTCATCTGCTGCTTGTGATGGACTGGAACGATTATAGGATGCAGAAGACGGCTCCCTGGGGCTAGAAGTCTCAGGTGAATAACCTGCGTCGTGGACCAAAGGGAATCATTGAGTAGATGTCACGGAGATAAAGAGGAAGAATAGAATATGAGAGTCTTGTATAGCAAGTTCTCAGGCCAGGTGTTACTCAGATTCGAGTTCGACTCCACACCGACTCAATCCAGGTCGTACTCTGTGCCTCAAGCTGTACTCAAGGTCCTTACAAATCAAGGTCTTACTCTGAGCTGAATTATGCATGACACCAGTTCAAGTTTGAGAGTCCTCTCGTCCCAAGGGAGACCTTACTTCGCATTCAGCCATGCCTTCCTCAACTCCCACAGTCACACCCTGATCCTACGTCTTCATCCATGACACAGTGCCTACCGTCACTCATTGGCCTCTCATCCCTCAGCCGTTGGGATACTTCGTGATCAAAAACACTTCATCAGTGCATCAGGAGGTCACTTAATACAACCCATAAACGAAGGAATGACAGATGATTGTACTTCATCCTGGTTGTATAATTCACAACACCCGCTAAGTCTATGCTTTGCAATAGTGACCCCTGCCAGAAAACTGTAGTTGTAGGCTTTGCATTAGTGACCCCTGACAGAAACCTGTAGTTCCAAGCTTTGCATTAGTGACCCCTGACAGAAAACGGTGGCGCGGACGTGATGAAAGATGCAGTTCGGCTTCGTATTTCATTCCAGGAAAAATTGAAATGAAAAATGATCGTTGCATCTCATGTAACCTTAATGGGTTTCATTCATAATCTATTGCTCACTAGAATAATACAAATGCCAATCTTCTTTAATTTCGTATGATGTCTATTACCACACAACCCAGCCACGACCATCCTTTCTTTAGAGTTCTAATCACAAGTATAACCCCAAAGTTATTTACAACCATAACAACCAGGACCAGCGGCTGTGGTAGTCCTGGGTTATGATAACAACCCTAGCAAGCAGCAACCATAGCTGCAGCTAACACTAGCTTCTACTAAGACCCTGACTACGTCTTTCAGCTTTAGGATTTTCATCCATCTTCTCAGCCAGAACGATTTATGTTGTGCTGAAACCCGTACGCGCGCACCCACCCACCCACCCACCCACACACACACACACACACACACACACACACAAACATAATGGTTGTAAGAAGGGAAAGACGAATGATGGTTAGGGTCATTTCCTTCTTGTCATGAGCTACAATGATCAGAAGCCGCGCGAAATGTTCCCTGGCGCCACAGGACTCTCTTTTGGACGTCCGTGGCTCAGAGACTCGCGTTGGTGGACGTATGAAACGCCAGGAAGAGATAAGAAAGGAAGAGAGGATCAGGCAAAGCACTCAAGTCAAAGAGACGACTTTTAACGGGGTCACCTGCTCAAGGAAAAGTGAGACTAAGGCTCTTAACTCATTCCAGTCTAGTTAATGATATCTCGGGTTAATGGATGCCTCGGGTTAATGGTCTGGTCCCCTTTTAGAGTGAGGCTATTCTACTAGCCACAATGAAAACTACAGGTTATTCATAACAGAGTTCAGTGATCCTCGTCTGTAAGGAGGTTTTTCATTCCATCCAATGTAGAACCAATATTTTTTTTTTTTTTTTGCACTCAAATTCTAGCCGACGGCATGAGGTAATTGGATCCCCTTGTATACTTCAGCCAATATACCTGTAGCGTATGTGTCAGAAACATTTTTGGCTTTTCTGAAATGCTTCTGTCTGGTAGACTACACACCGTGCGCTTCAGTAGGGACGAGAGAGAGAGAGAGAGAGAGAGAGAGAGAGAGAGAGAGAGAGAGAGAGAGAGAGAGAGAGAGAGAGAGAGAGAGAGAGAGAGAGAGAGAGAGAGAGAGAGAGAGAGAGAGAGAGAGAGAGAGAGAGAGAGTTTCTCAGTGAACGAAAAGAGACGTTCGCCTGCCCAATACTTCGTACAAAAGCTGGGTATAACTACGTCAAATCGTGTCAGGATGAAGGAATATTTTTGAATAACTTTCAACCCAAAAGAAAAGAAAAGTATCTTCCTCGTTATCAGTCGTCAAAGAGCTTTGCATGATATAAGGGATTGCAACTCTTTTTTTTTCCTAAGTATCTATACCTTCTTTGAAACGCACAAACACATACAAAAAAAAGGTGATAATATTCGCAGTGATTGGATTTGATCCTATTAAGCGCCTCATCTATCAGGATTCACGCTCGACCAATAGGATCAGACCACTTTAAAAGGGCATCGATCTGATATGCTGAAGGAGATTTTTACTGGATTCTATACGGTATCTGGAGACATACGGTAAAGAGAGCGGGGAAAGGACATGACGCAGCTGAGGGGTTGGTTGAAATCCTCACCTCTCGTTTTTAATTTTCCAAAATAAGGAACAGAGAATGGGGCCAAGTGAGGATATTCCCTTAAAGGCTCAGTCTTCTGTTCTTAACGCTACCTTGCTAACGCGGGAAATGGTAAATAGTTTAAATATATATATATATATATATATATATATATATATATATATATATATATATATATATATATATATATATATATATATATATATATATTTTTTTTTTTTTTTTTTTTTTTTCATACTATTCGCTATTTCCCGCGATAGCGAGGTAGCGTTAAGAACAGAGGACTGGGCCTTTGAGGGAATATCCTCACCTGGCCCTCTTCTCTGTTCCTTCTTTTGGAAAAAAAAAAAAAAAAAAAAAAAAAAAACGAGAGGGGAGGATTTCCAGCCCCCCGCTCCCTTCCCTTTTAGTCGCCTTCTACGACACGCAGGGAATACGTGGGAAGTATTCTTTCTCCCCTATCCCCAGGGAAGAGAGGATATATATATATATATATATATATATATATATATATATATATATATATATATATATATATATATATATATATATATATATATATATATATATATATATATCCGTTTGATATATATATATATATATATATATAAATATATAAATATATAAATGTGTGTGTGTGTGTGTGTTCATTCCTACGATGACGTTGTTATGACAGGAAGCAGAGAGAGTGAGAGAGAGAGAGAGAGAGAGAGAGAGAGAGAGAGAGAGAGAGAGAGAGAGAGAGAGAGAGAGAGAGAGAGAGAGAGAGAGAGAGAGAGAGAGAGAGAGAGGAAGAAAAGAGATGTACACAAACGACGACTTATTCTATTTTCTTTCCTTTCTTTCTCTTCAAAGAAACTGCACATACCACGTCTGCCAGAGTTTCCGAGGAAATCTAATTTCAAACAAAAACAGACGCAGCAAACTTCCCATGTCATAATGTTACGTTGACGATATCTATCTTTCCCCCATTTTGGATACAGTTTCTACGTCAAGGACTGCGTATCGTGAAGTGCCTTTAGCGTTGCTGTGGCAAACTGATGACAGTTTCTACCAGGAAGCAAATGTTTACCACTACGACAAACGGAGTACAGTCTCATCTGAGAACCTCTCATTCCAAGGGAGCCCATCATTTCCCTGATGCTGATTGTAGCGTCGCCTTAAAGGTGCAGAATACACGTAAAAGTGGGTTCTTTAGGGCTATAGCATGATATATATATATATATATATATATATATATATATATATATATATATATATATATATATATATATATATATATATATATATATATATATATATATATTCTCTTGTTCCCCACAACTCTATATCCTTGACATGGCGCGTGAAACACAGTAGAAAGCTTGGAGCTTCGCTGTTTTTATTTTTCCAGTGAGTTTTCTCGTATATATCCCTACCCCCTGGCAAACACAACACTGACAAAACACATACGCCCCGAAATGACTCCACAAATACCAAACAACCGCCCTCCCAGCATAGTTTTAAAGTCCAACCCGGATACATCCACCTGAAACGACACTCCCCATACATATACCAGCTACTCTTTCTCTTCTGCTCTCCGGACGCCACCCATCTCTATAACATTACAAGCATACATTCAACATACCCCATCAAACCCTCATGCCCAAGATTCACTTTCCATACTTAAAGATGTTGAATATTTACTTCTAAGTTGTCCTATACGTACTTACCTGCCACTGTGGTCGTGACTGACTTCCTGAATGTTAGAGGAGATATATATATATATATATATATATATATATATATATATATATATATATATATATATATATATATATATATATATATATATATATATATATATATATATATATATATATATATATATATATATATATATATATATATATATATATATATATATATATATATATATATATATATATATATACACGTCAGAAAGTTTCCTTAAATTGCTCTGTGTTTTCTTTTACAATGCGAGCCGAGGGACGAGTCTACCTCAGTCTTAAAGTTAAAGATCTACTCCCTAAGTGACTCTTTCAACTGTCTGAGATCCCCTGAGTGAGTGTGTTGAGTTTGTGGTCATTTCGTGGCAAGAAAAGCCCGAAAAAATATACACGTAACCAGAAGTTACCCTAGTTAGGATGGTAAGAGAAACGGGTCCTCGACTCTGGCTATGTAGCCTTAGGCTAGACGATCCGAAGGCAGAGTAGGAGAAGGAAAGGTTGAGATGTTATTGGTGAGAAGATGTGGCATAACACCTGGTGAGCCCGGGGTGACTCGAGGCACATAGTGGGTCACTGGCTCTACCTCGGTGAGACTGGTCCTCATCATCACCCGCCATCTCAATCATCCATCAGTACTTCTTCCTCTGCGTTACTTTGTCATCCATACTGTCCACGTCATCCTATACCACCTCATCTCCCATCAGACTTGATCTATTAAGATTTCCCGATCAATGTTTCCTTTTAGGATTTTCTTTATGTTGTACAGTGGCATCCCATCCTCACACCTGTTATATTTAATATCCTTCACGATTTTTTTTCCTTTATCACGTTCCATTCCGACACATTCCCTTCACATCATTCTTGTTTCACTTCCCATATTCCATTCCATTTCTGCACTTTCCCTATACTTCATGCATCACGAATATACCATCACCACTTGCTTTTCAACTCCCTTCTTGAACTGTGTCCTCTCTCCTCATGTATATCCATAAATATAACACATCATAACTAACATTCGTCTTATCTATGCTTTATCTCTCTATCTCGATAATGAAACACAGTCATTCCCCCACATAATGATTAAACATTCTAATCAGAGAACTGTTTCAGACAAGGATTATATGATGAATGAAGAACTCAGACAGATTGTCAATTTCAGGCCTTTACAGGGAATGAATAAGTAATGCAATTTTCCCCTCCCTCATACCTCCCTTATCCTGTCAGTATGAGACCAGGCACATTGAGCCGGCCTTCGCCTAATCCACGTAATCCTTCAGTGTCTGGCCCTGAAATCTGAACAGTCATCTTGATTCATGAGACATCCGACACGCCATGAGGTGGGCGGGGGTACCAGCTCTGACTAGACTTTCCTCGTCCTTAGCTCTGCTTTCCCACAACCTCCAGTCTTACTCCTACGTACATCCAGCCTTACTTTACACTGTATACTTAGTTTTACCTCTAGCTACATGATATTCTCTTCACAGTCAATATATTACACCATCCTCCTCCTATACAGTACCCACTCCCGGCCATACAGTACTTCTGTGGCACCAATACATCACTCCATCTTCAGTCATACAGTGCTTCATAACCCGTTACTCAGCCATATCCCGTACCCAGCCATGCCTCGCCATGTACCCTGCCATACCTCGTCATGCTCCCTGCGATACCTCACCATGGTTCCTGCCATACCTCCCCATGGTCCCTGCCATACCTCGCCATGGTCCCTGCCATACCTCGCCATGGTCCCTGCCATACCTCCCCATGGTCCCTGCCATACCTCGCCATGTATCCTCCTACACCCTGCCCTATTCCCTGCCACGTCTTGCCACGTTCCCTGCCATTCCTAACTCCCTCCCTATTCGCACTAAGCCTCTGCTCTTTTCCCCTAATCATACCTCCTTCCGCTTTACTCCATTTCCGTCGATGCATGATACTCCCTCATCCTCCTCCTCCTCCGTCGTGCGTTACTCCTTGCAAGAGCACGACTTGACTGAGCCCTCAGCTAGGCTTTACAGCTCAGTCCGTATCACGCTTTCTCAGACAGTTTGCCTCCTGGATTCATCAAAACCATGAGGGAAGCTACAGCTGCACATGATCCAAAGGCAGTGCAATGAATGCTGCAGGATAATGGTTTTCCCCACATTACTTTCTACCTAGATACGTGGCGATCGTATGTTCACCTTTAGTCTCATCCCTTTTGTCTCGTCCAGCATTTTCCTGTACTAATATTTTTCTCTCATCCCTTTTCACTTTTGGACGTGCAAAGAGAAGGCAACGTCGTGTGGTATACGTCATAAGCGCTGCTGGGGATAAAGGTGACGACGTTAATGGATTTTAATGTTAAATGTTTTTCCAGAAGAGGAGACAAGTCAAGAAAACCTTAAGTGGAATTTATGTTTCGTCTGCAAGAAACTGATTTACGACAGTGGCGAATTTATTCATATTTCATTGCCGTGTGTTTTCTAGATTTATTCGATTATTCTTTTCTTCACTTTTTCGTCTCGTTGTTTATTGATCAAACTGTTATTGGCATCAGATATTAGAGGAGCAGGTGCAGGCCCTGAGAAATGACCATCAGCGTCTGTGCCAACCTGCAGTCCAT
>NC_092246.1:18164028-18191528 GCF_036320965.1 Panulirus ornatus
AGAAGACCTTGCTTGAGGGAGTAAGAGAAAGAGGAGGTTGGAATGGCATGGGTTCAGTGGGAGGAGGCTGGACGACGGACAGAGAACTGAAAGTGGAATCATCCGACCCTGAGGTTAGTCCAGAAGACAGATGAGAGGGGGGTCGTCTTGGGACTGAACCTTGCACTTTGGTGTATACTGTTTTTCGCTGGATGACGCCAACCCAGCACTGTTGAGCAATATTTTTTCATTATTGAAAAAAATGTATGTAACTCCCCTACACCATCGTTAAAGTGGTGCTGCCATCTGTAAATATCGGAATTTTAGTACCGTTCCAGTTGTTAGTATAAATGGAAGGGAAAAAAATAGTATTTTTTGTGCATTACATACTACGAACATTTTACGCAGTAAATATCGAAATATTTTTAGTGTGTATTGAGCAAGCACACAACTCCCCACCAACATACACACACACACACACACACACACACACACACACACACACACACACACACACACGCCAGCAGCGCTTATTAAGGCTAAGTAATGGTGCTAATAAATATATGTATACATGCAAATTCACTTATATAAACTCAGATATGGTTGGAACTAGAATGAATACATATGCTAATGCTGTTCACCAGAAATCACACGAAAGGTGAGGTGGGGTGGATGAGGAGTACATGCATAACATAATGAGGGAGTAGGTTGGTGGTAATGAGGAGTACATACATAATATAGTGAGGGAGTTTAGAAGCGTAACCAGGTCGAGGGAGGACGACCAAAACACCTCGACCCCTTCGGGGATCATTGGGTATAGCCAATGCAATCCTTGCACAGAGGAGTTCAACACATGGATATCTCGAGACCAAACTTTGTGGTAGGAAGCCTTACAGTCAGAGAGCTGAAAATGGGGGAAAATCTGGAGGAAATGAAGGAAACATAAAACCAAAGTTACCGAGAGTTCAGACATTATTTCAGGCCAGATGGCTTCAGAGGAAAGGAGGGACAAGATTCTTGAAGAGAGCGAGGAGAGTTTTTGTACCACAATTGGCAGACATGCCATCCTTAGAGCCAGTAACCCACAAGTTGATGTGACGATGAGACAAAAAGACAGCTATCCGGGCTAGGGAAGGGAAGGTAACAGACTGCGCAGCGCTGGTTTACGGTCACTAACTATCCTCATTCCCAGGCGGTCATACGTAAAAGACAAGTTGAAGACCATAAAAGCTTTTATTAGCAATAATGAAGTGAATTTTGCTGTGTTGTTAATTCTATCCTTCTCGTCATTCTGTCACGTAATGAGCCGTCCGAGGACTTGATACTCCGTCTCTCTGTCTCCCTCCCTCCCTCTCTCTGCTAAAAGGGATTCCTGACCCTACAAGCTGCAGCGGCGATGCTCTAAGATCAGTTCATTCACTCCAAGTCCCTTAAAGGATCTTGCGAAATATTCTTTGCCTATATTGACGACGAAATTGCAGGAGAGAGAGAGAGAGAGAGAGAGAGAGAGAGAGAGAGAGAGAGAGAAACCCTGTATTCTTTTAAATGCATCCAGACCCGCTAAAGGCGCCATTCTTTCCGATTCAGAGACTAAGGCCAATACGAAAAAGAATTCGATTGGTCGATTCTTTTATGCAATGGAGATTGTATTATCTTTTTTTTCAAGTTATTGGGCTTTATGGAGCCTTGAAAGGTGTTAGTTACTGAGTTGCCAGGATGGTATTTGTAGACACAGAGCTAGGGTAAGAGAAGTTGATAAACTGCAGAGATAAGAAGACTTCAGAAGATGTTCTTGTGATGGAGGTAACAACTGCGTGGCTACCGGAGCAAGATATGTTGTCTTAATGAACCCAGGTTTTTCCCTGGTAAACGAATCACTGATGTGAGGGACATGTGGTGTGAAAGGAATCCTTGTTAATGTAGTCATATTATACTGATAGTGATGATAGTAGTAATATAAACAGTAAAGATAGCAATGGTGATAATAATGATAACAATTATATCAAAAACAGCATTACTGACAGAAATTATAATGAGGATACCTATCAGACTTTCAAATTAGACCTGGGTGTAAGTGGTAGACAAATTAGACCTTGGGTGTAAGTGGTAGACAAATTAGACCTGGGTGTAAGTGGTAGACTAATACAATGCAACACTTGTTTTCTGACACAGAGTTTGATCCAAAGGAACTGACCGACATGTAGTGCTCATCTTCCTTATTTTCCCTTCCTCCTCAGTAAAGATTAGAGGCCTTACCTCTCCCTTATTTCTCCTACCTCCATAAGAAAGTCTAGCCAGCCCGTACCTCATCCACGAGGAACTCCATTCAATGTATCCAGCATAAGTCCTCAGCTCCTCCCACGCCACTCTTTGGGTTCCCTTGATTAAACGTATCTCGCAGTTTACCGTCATCCTCCGCACCTCTGAGCATTTCACACCGATCTGAGACCACTGCTGCTTCTACTGCATACTCATGAGAACCTGTTTTAGCCTCGAGCTTCTCTGGAGACGTAGAGCCCCAGAATAACATCTCGAGATTCTCTTGACCTTCAGGCACAGTCTGAGGATGATAACAACGCGCCTCTAATTAACTCAGAACTCTGGACTCTTAAATACATGGTAATTCCAGTGAGTATTCCCGGTTTACCACATCACTCCGTCGGAGCCACTTCATTCTCATACACAAGTGGCAGGAAGAGTGAATAGACATCAGTATGAATGAGGTTGATGATCTCAGGGTTCAGGAAAACTCAACTCTCGAGTCCCTGGGTAATTATTCTTACAGGTGGAAGAAAATGTCTCCCTGGTTATAAGAAACTTGAAGGTTATGGTGAAGATATAAAGGACATTCTAGGTTGCAGATCTCACTCTTGCATCCAGTCTGATTTCCAACATATTGGCTTCAGTAGAAGTACTTACTGGTTAGGATGAGATCTACCCAAAAACTAAACGTAACTGGATGACTGGAAATTGTGACTGTAGCACCTGTAAAGTGTTTACGACTGTCAAAGCTGATCTCATCAAGTGTGTGGGGGCGTCGCGCTGGTGAACACACACACACACACACACACACACACACACACACACACACACACACACACACACACACACACACACACACACACACACACACACACACACACACACACATACACATACACACACACACACACACGCTAGCAGACGCTAATGGATACAGACTAAGACCTCTCGCATTCGTTCGTGGGAGCTGACCCACCCAACCCAAGATTAGCACGGCCATTAGATGAACGCAGGACAACACCATTAACCAGTTACTCCACCGCCATTGGCAAAGCCATGGCCACAACATGAGAAGATCTAGTGGGATTAAGCCTATTCCTTCACATGGCCAGCTTCACCAACATGTAGTTAACGGCGTCATGAGTCACACTGTGGCCTCCGTGCACAGCGCTTGGCTTGGAGATCACAGATGCGCTCGTGGCTACAGGCCAAAGTTTTCGAGCCCGGCACGCATGGTGTGTGTGTGTGTGTGTGTGTGTGTGTCTGTGTCTGTGTGTGTGTGTCTGTGTGTGTGTGTGTGTACCCAGGCCATGATCGTGATCAACATACGCTGAAGTACCCGCGTGTGTATAAGCCTGGATCCGACAGAGGCGTGTCAGCATGAGTTACGACGTGATATTGTAGCTCAAGATATTCCCCTGATTAACTTAAGGAGAGGTGCGGCTCAGAGCGTCTCCTCCCACTGGGATTTGGGATCATGGCAGAAACCTAGTTCCTCCTGACGTTAGGTACAAACAAGGAGCAACCATGTTTGGCTTGACACACCACAAGGGCTTAATCCACGAGAAGGGATTCTGAGCTCGAAAGAAAAAAGGAAATAGCAATAATTAGGCTAAAGAATTTTGCAAACGTGGGTTGCTGACGGAAATCGAACTACATTTGTACGGTATATGACTTACATTCTTAAAAAAGGGGAAAGTAATAATAAGGCTTTCGTACCAGTGCTGGTGAAAAGTCTACGTCTTGTAGTGGTTGTGAGGGTGGTTTCAGTGACCCTAGCAGGGTTAATAGTATAGCCATAGTTGTACTGACTATAGAAATGATTTTTCTCATAGTATGATGATAGGCAGATAATAGTTATGGATGGTGAGGTCTCCTTAATGATAGATACTCTGCATATATTTGATATCTTTCCTCCACATATCACTTGTCATTGTTTTGATGTACATCACCTTCTCGATCTTCTTCCCTCTGCCTGTCTAACATTACCTGCTGCCACATCCAGTAATACACACCATCGAACATCCAAACATTGTCTCGTAAAAATGTCACAATCGATCATCTTCTGTCCTCCTCTTTACACTGTCTCTCTTTCGCATCTTTCTTCATCACAATCTATCATTATGTTTACTCTCTACGTCACCGTTCACACCATGTCGCTCCGTCGCTGTCTATTATTGCCACTTCCGTCTACATCCTTAACCACAGCATCTTCATCCATCATACTTCCTTCCCGTCCTTCACGACCTCTTCCATCATAGCGTTCCATCATCACACCGACCTTAACACTATTCCATCAATCTCTAGACATTCATTTCATTCCTCAATCCCTTGTAGTTTCCAGATAACCTGACCTTTAGAACTTATCCATATCAAATATACTTACCTCTCTTAATTTCTGATAATAACTTTTTTTCAATACTTTTTTTTTTCCCCTGGATGTGAGTTGATTAGGACACAAAATAACTTATCAAAAATCCGGCACAATCATTAATCTCACGCTGTTCAAATAACAAATATGTAATTACATTATCTGTGTTCGTATTCCGGCCTCGCTGCTCCCTGGGAAGCTGGATCACCCCTAACCCTCTCCAACCAACCAGACTGGTGCATTGTTACCTTGTTGACATTTCAACCAGATTTGCGTGTTCCTTGGGAGAGAGAGAGAGAGAGAGAGAGAGAGAGAGAGAGAGAGAGAGAGAGAGAGAGAGAGAGAGAGAGAGAGAGAGAGAGAGAGAGAGAGAGAGAGAGAGAGAGAGAGAGAGACCTGATCCCGGAATGCCTGAGGTCCCGAGACATGGCAGGGGAGGTCACTCCTCAAATGACCCTTCTGCTGAGACATAACAAATGGTATTTCTTCCAATGAGAGAAACGATGGGGTTAAGAGTCGTGTTTTGTGAGGCGGTGAAGCTTCCCTTAATAGATCGTCTGTGTGGTATCTGGTCATCTGAGTTATGAGGAATGTGAGAAAAGAATGATGTTTTTTTCTCCCGTTCCTTAACTACAGACATCCTTTCCCCACCTGGTTGTTATGTAAATAAACATTCATACAGACACACGTACACGCTTTCAAGAGTTAATATACAGCATACAGAGTGTGTATTGTTTATGGTTTTGTCTGTGTGTGTGTGTCTGTGGGTCTACCAACACAACAGTAGTGTGTTGCGTTGACTGCTGCCGTCGATGAGATGAAGACGCTATCCCATGAAACCAAGTGGTTCAGCCATTCGCTTAAACCAGCTGCGCTAATTGTGTCAGGTGAATGAACCAGCAAAGGCAGGGAGTAACGCTGTGGGTGCTGAAGCAAAGCCTCAAAATATAATCTTGTTCTCAATCGGATAAACCAACGTATTTGCAATACTGCTGCAAGGTGTGTGTGTGTGTGTGTGTGTGTGTGTGTGTGTGTGTGTGTGTGTGTGTGCCTCCGTTGCCACTGAACCTTTGAACTCTTCAGCTGAAATGACTTTACCGTGAAGACACACAAAATAACTCCACAATTCTGTGATAACGTTGACTTTTGGCCCTTTTTCTTGAACACTAGAATAATAACGGAACGTCCTTGCCCAACAGGGGAAACTCGTACCAAGTCTTATTAATGAAATCCGTCCAGTAAAACAACTTATTTTGTGGCTGCAAAGTCATATATAAGTGTAACAGGAACTCCGACCTTTGACCTTCTTTCCACCAAAATTTTCGTAAAAATCTTTTTTTCGTCAGACGAGAAACGCTCACACTAACTGCCATGACCTTGAACCATCGAACGGAAACGAAATCATCTTAGGGAAAAAAAAAAAAAGAGTCAACTCAAGAGGGTCGTAAGTGACCTTTGTCCTTGACCTTCTTGACATCAAAATCATGACCACTCGTCCTTTGACTCTAAAACAACTTCATGCAATATTCTAATAAAGTTCGACTCTGGATTTTCTCAGTTATCTTACACTCAGAATAATGTTGACAGTTTGGACGAACGATGGGAATATAAACAGCCTCTTTCAGAAGACCATAAATATATATATATATATATATATATATATATATATATATATATATATATATATATATATATATATATATATATATATATATATATATATATATATATATATATATATATATATATATATATATATATATATATATATATATATATATATATATATATATATATATATATACTGACTGCTTCGGGATAATGTAAAACTTAGCTTCGTGGGACCTGAAATGATAACAGATATTTCAAAGTATATTTCATCTGGAGAAAGAGATAAATCACCTCCTCGCTCAGTGTGGAGGACACACACACACACACACACACACACACACACACACACACACACACACACACACGCACGCACAAAAAAAAGCCCAGGAGATTAAAGGCAGTAAAGTTCTAACCCCACCCGACAAAAGACCCTCAACCAGCTTCTGCAGTAAGGGTCTTTCAGCCCGACTGCGAGAAAGGACTCTCGTATTTACGACCTCGAGACTTGAACAATATTCTGCTTTGTCACACTGTCTTTTGTGCCGGCCAGACTCCCCATGAGAGCTTCAATAATGTCTCGGGATAATAATAACGAAGACAGTCAAACTGACTTTTGCGGGAGTATGAACATCAAAGTCGATTTTCGTCACAAAATAGCGCGAGATGAGGCGGCTTCTTACGACAAAGACGTATAAAAGCCATAGTACGACGTCCGTACGTTACGGGGGGTTAGGGGGTCCTTCATGCGTCAGAGTGTCGTAAAATCACGTCTGTCTTAAGGTACGCATCATTCCCACATTTGACGTTCAATATACGAAGCGGTGAGAAAAAAAAATACAGACAGACGCACTTGCTCCCAGACAGACAGTTGTCTTAAAGAGGCATACTGTCTCCAAAGACCTCTTCATGAGGCATACTGTCTCCAAAGATCTCTTCCTCTCGCCCACAGAGAACATCAACTATGGAACATTTCTCTTATATGCTGAGAACTTCTTACCCCCAGTGAGAACATTGCCCACTGGTGTGTTAAATTCATTAGTATTTCCAGGGTTATTTTCCTCCTTGGTGACCCTTATCTCCAGCAGCCAGGCTGACGATGGCAGACTACTTAAGGACACACCCACGAGCGCTCCAACACTGCTTTAGGTAGTGAGGAGTTCGTGGTGGAAAAAGCGATGACGTGGTGGGCCACCTAAATTCCCCACTGGCCTAAGGTTATTGCCAGCTCCTGAGGGCGTAAGAAGGAAGGGAGGGAGAGAGAGAGAGAGAGAGAGAGAGAGAGAGAGAGAGAGAGAGAGAGAGAGAGAGAGAGAGAGAGAGAGAGAGAGAGAGAGAGAGAGAGAGAGAGAGAGAGAGAGAGAGAGAGAGAGAGAGAGAGAGAGAGAGAAGAAGGAGAGAGAGAAGGAGAGAGAGGGAGAGAGAGAGGAAGGGAGGGATGAGGGTCGGGACAGAGAGGAAAATATACTCCGGCAGCAGAGAGGCGAGTTTGGTTCGAAGCCTCCAGCCCGCAGTCCGTGACAGGGATTTGAAGATATGGTCCAGGATTTAGGGCGGGTGCGGTGATAATATTCAGAGTCATAAATGAATGAACGAAATGCCTGAAATACTAAATGAATGTTAACCATGAATTAGTAGTGACTGTCGTGCCATCTCCCTGTAATCTGATGTTCGACATAATTCATCTGATATTCGACAGAGTTTCCCCTTTTTCCTGCCACTCATTTGGATAGGTAAGGATTTTCACAAGGGCTTCATTTTCGACGAGGTGGTGGGGTGTGTGTGGCTTTACTGATACTGTGGTTTGTCCGCTTGTGATAGCTTGGGTGTATGGTGAGTTGCGGTGCATCTGCAGCTAATGGTGAAGTGTGGCTCATCTGTATTGGTGAGGGAGGGTGTGTGTGGTGATGTCTGGTTCACCTATGTTAGTATTGTGTGTGGAGAGGTGTGGTTTATCTCCACTGGTTGGATTTATGGTACGGTTTGGTTCACCTTGACTGACGTATACTTCAACTGCATTGGTGTGTGGTGAGCTATGGGTAATCATTTATCATCTACTTTAATTAGGTGTGAAAATCTGATATATAATTCAGCAAGCGCTAGGAACAGCTTTAGATTAATGATTAAATCTAGCTAGGCCACCCGGAAGCAAGGTGTGTTTTAATCGCATCATTCCGTATGTCTGCTACTCTACATGGCTTCCTTTCCTTTCTGTTCACACCAGAAATTCATGGCATCGATATAATCAGCTTTGTCCTAGTTTCAAAACCTACGTATGGTCACAGGAGATGGATCCTTCAGCGCCGAATGTCTTGTAGTGTGTCACAAGGCCTGAAGATTAGCCTCTCCCAATTTTCAAACGACCCAACAATAAAACTATTATTTTTAGTATCCCTAAAATTTCAGGGTTTCAGGGCTAAGAAGGGACGTTCAGCAACTTTCAGGGCACAGAATGATGTTCAGAAAGCACAGCTTGTCCATCTCTTTGGGGAAAAAGGTATGATCCTTAATGACAAAGATAGGTCACAGGGTGTCCTTTTGACCCGATTCCTAATGGCCAGATAAGGGGTCGTTCTTACAAGTCGTACCTTCGTACTCAAGTAGTTTACTACGACATCAGATATTTATATCCGACAGAGGCACTTTCTCCGAGTGACTCTGCCTCTCCAGCGGGACTGCGAAGTGATGATCGTGTGGAAATCCGTGGGTGTGAATTGATGGTCAGTTATCAACAGCAGTTTACAATCCTGACCAGTGAACAGACTTAAAGCTACACCACTGCTCGCGGAGGATAATAATCCCTGGCCTTTACTAGCCAGTGCACAAGTAGTGAAGAAAAGCTTATCTCATGGTTCTTATTTCTTTTTTTTCCCCAGTACGGGATTTCAAACTGTAGCACGTACCTCAAAGTAAATGTAGATAAGATGCTTTCTTCAGTGGGTATAACCCAGAGTCTTACTGCCTGTGAACTATGCGATGACCAACAATGCAAAAAACAGTATATGACACATTTTATGAGTACCTGGCATATGCTAGGGTATGTGTGCGTGTGTGTGTATGTATGCGTACTCGTAAATGAGTCAAGATATAGTACATATATATTACATATATACAAGGTTGAGAGACGGGGGCAATACAAGTGCAAAACTCTCTCCCCGTAACACCCAGTGTTTCTATCATAATGGAGACCATGTAATATGGAGCGACGAATCCGTAGACTTTGTGTTGCAACCCTGAGCTCTTGCCATTCCCTCCGTTCTCTATGATCCACTTTACGACGAGACGCGGCTTTCATTTCAGGCACTGAAGTTGCTCTATCTCTCTCTCTCTCTCTCTCTCTCTCTCTCTCTCTCTCTCTCTCTCTCTCTCTCTCTCTCTCTCTCTCTCTCCCAAGGAGACAGAAAACCAACGACACTTAAAGTCTCTTCTCGAGGAAGTCACTCAGAGACTTCGAAACTTTGACTGGCTTCCACGTGTCAACTTCTGAAGATTGAAATACCTGTGGGGGGAGAGGGGCTCGTTATGCATGGCTTGCCCTCGCAAGACGAACTTCTCCTTAGGGCATCTCCTCCTTGAACTTACGAGGGAGCTGCGGGAGTGCTTGCTGGAGGAGCAGATTATGTATGTAGGTAGCTCATTTCAGTGTTCTTTAAGACAGCGATTTCTAGTTTCCCTATTTCTAAACAGACTTGGTGTAAATAAGCTATCGATTTCCAGCAGAGATCTGGAAATATAGACTCTTTACTCAACGTTTCCAAAGGATCCGTGGTATCTTCTTCTGCCACAGGCAAATAAAGTATTTCTAAGTCTGAGACTCTGTCTTCATGTTCCTTTAAGCGGGCCAGAAATGTCTAACTAGTGATAAGATATCAGCATGTAAATGATATCTCCCTAACGACCTAACATTGGTTAGCCAGTGACGTGTGTTTGCTAGTGTTTACCAGAAGGAAACATCTCGTCTTGTAAACATATCCCCAAGAACTTGTGATTATCCTCACGTCACAAGGGAAAGTTTTGTAGGAATTTGCTTACTCGACTTCCACAAAGACTTCTTGACAAATAGTTTTTATGACTTGTGTAATACATTGAAGTTTCCAAGTTTGTCCCACATGTTCGTGAGGTGTATTGTCAAAATGTGCAACATTTTCAATGACTGATCACCATCTGACCTCCAGACTTATCTTTACTTCCCTCATTCTCCTTGAAAGCCTGTGTGCCTTTCCTTATTTTTTCCTAAACCACAGTATGTCCCTAAACACTGGAAATTCAGGACAAGACGCAAAACTGGAGCAAACGTAATGTTTGAGAAGGAGATCTTTTTGTAAAGCTACCTTAACGAGGATGGATAAATATGAAAGACCTGGAGATCTACCAATAAAATCTTTGTTACATGTATTCTTTCTCCAGAGAATTCGAAGAAGCAGTTGATTACATGATCATGGAAGAATCCCATTTGAATCTTGATTTCTGACGCTTCAGCTGAGGCCTTCCAATTTGACCCCATTGTTAAGCCTCTTTCAGTGGCTGAACTCAAACTCGCCAAGTACTCTTCCAAGAATCGAGGCTGTGTGATTAACACTGAATGGAGTTGGTTTGAGGCTAATCCCGTACCCTTGAAGAGACGAGAGTAAGCACCTCTTCCAATAGATACACAACAGACTTGTTGTCGAGCCTGTAGTTGCCTCCGGAAGGGTATGAGGGGGAGAGGGAGGTGTTGGAGCAACAGACAATGGACTCCTTGCGTACATCCGCCTTCAATCCTGACTACCTTGAGCCATCCAGCTTCGTTTCCCCGAGTCTAAACATCATAATAACCCAGTGTACGGGGATGGATACCTGGGATTCGTTACTTCTAATATCATCGCTTCACGTTTACTGCGCCCCGGAGAAACGCTTAATTGTCCCGTAATATGCCAGTGTACTCTGGGATCTTCCCTTGTTCAATGGCGCACCAGATGTTCTGTGCACCATCTGTTGTCCTCTGCATCAGGTGGCTACTGTACCATCTGTTCCGTGATGATCAAAAGCTTCACTGACTTTCTCTCTCTCTTTTTTTTTTACATTTTCTTTTTGACAAAAGCAACTATGAAGGATGGAGTTAGGGAATGGAAAATGACTCGTGTCATATTGCTCTGAGATTTATGTGGCCATAGTGAAACGTGTATACATTGACAATTACACCACACTTGCTACGCTTCTGTGTGTTGTTCTTTTTTTTACCAGTCTCCTCATACAACTCTTCGCAAAACGGTCAGTTCAGCCATAGCCAACAGTGTTTCACACGCAGAACACAACCTCAATCGCTACCATTGTTGCAAAACTGCACATCAAAGAGAATTCAGAGAAAGAATTAAATCAGTGAACGAGAGACTAGGTCCTGTCGCTGTCCAGGGACTTGATTGGTGCAATCACACGTTCGCATCAATTTGGAATTAAAAAGCGAGTACCAGGACTCTGCATATTACTGCCCGTGTTTTCATTTTTTTCGACGAGTATCACTGAATATAATTCTATGTAGATAGCAATACTCATGCACATTTGGTTGTTATGCTTTGAAAGAATTATCTTAGTTTGTAAGACTTGAAATTATTCTACATCCATGTACAATACACTTTTGAATTCCTTAAAGGCTATAATATGTTAGTATCTGTGGTTATGTTTTAAGCAGATGTATGACTGCTTATGTTTGAATGTTAATGTCAATGTGCAAGCATGTTAGAGAGTTAAACTTTGATATCGTATTTTGTATTTCTGCATGCATGTGTGTATGAATGTATATACAGTCTACCATAAGGCGAAAAAAAAATTCCTGATTTATATATATATATATATATATATATATATATATATATATATATATATATATATATATATATATATATATATATATATATATATATATATATCTAAGAATGAGGTGAAATGTAAGAGTATTGGAGAAATCTAAATTACGATAAATTACCAGCACAAGCCGAAGATAGTCTTCGGACTTATGTACATAATTACCAATTTATATTAACACCAACAAAAGAAGATGTATGGTTCTTGAACCATGAAGATGAAAAATTGACATTTGAGAAAATTTTTTTGCATTGCTAAAGCAAAACAACATTTATACCACACATAATAGAACAAAGGACTTTAACTTTATTCTCTGCAGAAATGATGGCAGTTTTGAATATCTTAAACGTAAAGAGGTTTTATGTTTCTCGTTTTCTCTGGTATTAAGGCTTGTGTTTCCCGTTTTCTAATAGTTCTTAATTCGCACCTCCAGATGGCGTTACTGCAAGCACCACAAAAGTTAGTGTGTCAAAGTCTTAAATTGCGCTTCTTTGTATCTCTTTCTCCCTGAGCACGGCCGCCATTTGTAGTTTTCTCTGTGTCGCCTCCCCAGACGGACGTGTTCTTACGCTCTGTATTTCCAGCCTGTATTCCTTGATGTCGGAGTGTCTACTCGTCTTTTCGGTAAGTCAGACTTTGCTTAGCACTATGGCAATGTTTCTGTGCATTTCCCTTGAAAAGTGGGGCTTCCTTGAGCTATTATTCCACGTATCAATACGCAGCAAGGCTCGCTCTGAATATTGTTAATTCGACCAGCCTCGCAGTAGTAGCGCCATAACAACATGCGCAGTGACTGCGCAGGGCAATGCGCAATCGTAGATGTTCCGACACCAGTGATGACTGTAATATTGCGCTCAATGTTTTTTCAAAGTCTGTGTTGTTTGCTGACGTAGTGTTGACCCATCTTGTCAGTATGTTATACTTTGGTTGATATTAAGGCAATCTCTCTGTTGCTCTTACGTGGCAATCGGTCTTCAGTGAGCTTTTAATCAGCCATTCAATATCTCAGATGACGACTCCATGGTAAGCTTCCGCCATTGTTGTTTTGATTGGAACGCCATGTTCCATTTCTTTATTTTTTTTTCTTCAATTTCTTTCCAGACGTTTATCCATTAATGTTATCTTCGGATTTTTTTTTTTCACTCGTTTCAACATTTAGTGTTCATTTTGTTTCTCATTTTTTTTTTTAGATGTGCTAGAGGTTGCATCTAGTAACCCCATTATGTTGATATTTTACTATGCCAATGAAGTGTCTCTCGTGTATTGCAGTGTTGTATTTTCGTGTTCTTAGGTTAGGCGGGTTCATGATGGAGGTTGCATTCACTAGATCACTTTTGACTATTATTGTTGGTTCTGTGAAGTGTGATTGCTTCCCCGCATTTAAACACACACACAAACTCTCAGGAAAAGGGGCTGAATAAAGTCATTCCCTTAGCGTAGCATAGATGAGCACCGCCATGCATCGCTGCTGGCCAAGTGTAAACTGTTCGTGAATTCTAAAACTTGGGTTCTTCCCTCAAACATCCCTTCCGAAGTGGTTAGTATTATCCCAATAGCATTTGTGTAGTTCATAATCGAGGCGAAGCTAACGTAATTCGCTCCACCCTGTCTCCTGCCTTGCTCGTAATCTATACAATTAACTTTCTCCGATTTTTTTAGTGAAGATTCTTTGTTGTATGATACACCTACTGTAGTGGTTTGACCTTCGCATTGGTCTTAAAAGCTCGAATTTCTTCATGCTATTACGAAGCACCGGCACTGGAAATCATCGTTACCAAAAAGCAGTAGTTATCAGTCGTTATACTGAAGACTCGAAATTATGAAGAAAAAAAGTGAACCATAAAATATGAATTCAGATGTACGTTACTGATAACGTTTATCAGACAGGGATTGTGGTAATAACATGGACTGTATTAAGCCATGCCGGCCGCTCACAGTGAGCGACAGACAGAGAGAAATATGTAGAGACGAAAGTAAGGTCCCCGCTGATGCAAAATGGCTGGCAGAAGATAATGTAACTTTCCAAAAGTCAATTGTATTCTCAGAGAGCATATTGAAGTTTCCTAGAATTCTGACATTTCATGTAAAGTTATTTGAGATTTAGAGTATCCTGAAAAATGTTAAGACAAAAGGTTTTTTTTTCATTACGATAGGAAAAAATATGATGCATAATATCATATGAAAATCATTCCATTTATTCATATGCGAGTTAATAACATATTACTTTTGCGCAAATTGAATTACTAGAAAATGATCTCTCATCGAGATGATGATACAGCAGTTCACATCCATATTTTTTCTCATTTGAATACGAAGACATCAAAACGAAGTTACTAATGAGTGAGAAATTTCTCTTTATATTTCTTAACTGTATCATACTTTCTCCCTATCTGCTCACCCACGAAAAACCTAAGTGAAAAAGGATTGGTAATTACTTATACAAAGGATTGGAAATTACTTATAGAAAGGATTGGTAATTACTTAAACAAAGGATTGGTAATTACTTATACAAAGAATTGGTAATAGCTTATCTTTTTATTGCAGGTTGCAATACTGCAACGTGTGTATCTTAAGCTCACAAATAAACACGGATGCAAGGTCCCCAAAACTGCTTTTTATCAATGTCACGTAACGTAACCATTACGTCGTCTTTCGTAAGTGTCACTTTTATTCTCTTACCCCCCGAAATCACAACTCGATCTCAGGATCATGGACGGAGAGCGAGTGTCTCATTTCACGTTGGGGAAGACCACATTGCGACCACCAGTGGCTCTCTGGCCGACCACACACACACACACACACACACACACACACACACACACACACACACACACCATGATAGAGAAGCGGACTGCTTCGAAAGGAGCAGCATAAAGTGAAGGAAAAGAGGATCAGACACCATATCACAGTCTGGAGGGGACGACGCACGCTGATCAAGGAGCAAGCAATACGATCCACAGAGTTTCACCACATTGCCATAACACGTACGACTGGTGACTGTGGAGGCAAGACATCATCGTCACGTGCCCCGTCACTTGACGCCTCATACGCTCCACCCCTGCGTCACCACCTTTCACTCGTCATTTTACGCGGGCATCACCAACCTCTGTCTCTGTATAGCGGTTCCCTACGCATACTCATGAATAGTCGAGACTCTATTCCAATTTCGAGTGTATAAAAATCAGAACGTAAAACATCAGCGTCCTAAGTTCTTTAATGACTCCGTCAGGAAGAGACTGAGTTTTTCAAGGGACTCCTCCTCGTCTTTGATGGCTTTGTCTTAAAAAAAGAGAGAGAGAGAGAGAGAGAGAGAGAGAGAGAGAGAGAGAGAGAGAGAGAGAGAGAAGCGGAGGAGGAGGGAGGTGGAGAGAAATTAACGAAGGATTCACATAACTCTTGAAATGCTTTCACTAACCAGTGACAGACGAGACATCTTTACCGGAGGGTCGAACGAAGACTTCTTAACCCCGTTCTGAAAAGATATAAACAATTTAGATTGAAATTCTTTACGAAGGATTCAGATTGCATTCAAGCATGACTTGGGTAAAAGCAATTACCTGTGCGGCTGATAATGTAAGTTCAATGGCAATTCATAGATGAATATAATCTCGTTGAATAGCGAAGCTCTCGACCTCGATCTTCAAGCATAGTGTGCCATATACCGTGACTTGTCATGTGTGTAATGACCGTCCTCTCCCCAAGCAAAGACCTTTCTCTTAACTAACCTTCCGTTCTGGCATCTGTGGTCTTATGAAGGACCCTTCAGACACTGTACCCAAGACCCAACCCTCCTCCAGAAGTCTCTCTTCTGTCTTCAGCCAAGGTTCACCGCTTCATTTCATTAAACACAGCTAATGAGGCAGTGCTTGTCTAACTCACTCAACCTCTAGTCCTTTCTCCTTCAGGAGCTCCTTACGTCTTCGCCTTATGTAAGAATAAGGGGTCGTTTTCCGTCATTTGTCCTCATTATAAACACGTATGATCCTGATGGTTTTGTAAGATCGTTCATTGCTGTGACTCGTCGCCTCAAATGCTGGCTTGTTCTTCGTTATGATCCACTTGTTATGGATCTGATGATGTTCAAATAGAAGACAGTATGTTCTCAGGGCAACACACAATGGCTTCACGTCTATTATCTTGAGGCCAGTTCTCGATAACGTGGATCAAAACGGCCTTGATAGTCAGATTATACGTGTGCGGGAATGTCCTCATTTTGAGCTTCCTCAAGGACGACAAGAATGCAAAGTCTTCCTTATCTTTGTTACTGAGGTGGAAAGTTTCCATGTTAAGCCTGAAATTCATGTGAAACCCAATGAACACACACACACACACACACACACACACACACACACACACACACACACACACACACACACACACAGAGGAACTATAACTTTTATCCAGCAAGCAGAAAGCCACATGTGACCCTTGTAATAAGGCTCAGCTGGCCAACCTGACACTTGGGGACTCCCGGCTTTGTGACTCCTGTGTGTAAGAACCTTTCCATTTGTCTTGAGGGGCGGAGAGGTCACAGTTGTGGCGTGCCTCTAACAGCTTAAATAATGACCAGAGTGATAACCTAACCAGCCATATTGACCTTTGGAGGAATACAGACATATAGTGGACTATTTTCCTCGAACAGTTGTGAATATTGACCCTTACAGCAGGCTAGTCCTCAGGACTGTCCATCTGGTCGTATATATATGCCTCAAAACCAAGATGTCGAAAGCCTTATTCCTTTTTTTCTGTTCTACTATCCTTACAAGAAAAAAGAAAATAAAACTTTGACTCGCTTATTTTGATATATTCTCCAGTAAAAATGATGGTATTTCTGTCTTAAGATAATGTTTGATAGATGGTGATATGGAAAGAAGAGAGAGAGAGAGAGAGAGAGAGAGAGAGAGAGAGAGAGAGAGAGAGAGAGAGAGAGAGTACTCAAGATGCAACTCTTATGATTCGTGAAGGATATGCTACACAGCCATCTCTGGTGAAGGACCCTAATGCATATTCTTAAGGGCATTTCCTTGCGTATGTGTTGAGCTCATCCTCTTTAGAGCATTATCAACGCGTTCATCAGTGTTTTCGTAAACATATTTTTTTTTTTCTTCCTTCTTACCTCTGGGAGGCCCTTATCTCCTGCTGCAGACTTGACATTGGGTCCACACGCTTGGCGAAACGACTTACTGCCGACGACGACGAAGACGAAGTCTGGCTGGGAAAGGTACGAGCTTGTCGTCCCATCTCTCCCACGTCCAGACGTTGCTATCACACCTGACGTGGTGTTGGAGAAGGCCTCTCGCTTCCTAGACTAGACGACCTAATTAGGAACTGTACCAGACTAATGTAATGTCTTCATGTGATCATTCCACCTGTGGCAAGAGGGAGTTTTTAAGGTGAGAGTTGACGTAAGATAACTTCCCCCCTCCCTCCTCAAAAAGAGATTTACTTTGTAAGAGTTTTTCTTTCATTTCTGATAAATGAAAATGTATCAATCTCTACTTGGAGTGTGGCTCTACAAGCATACATGACATACATGTTGTTTTTACTTTCAAAAGAGCACACTCGATGATAGACACATCCCTCTAAATGCGCCCGTATAGGTTCGAATCGCGGCCGAGGCAATTGGTCCACAGTCGACCCAACTGTTCATCCTCCTCTCTAAGAAGGCTGCTCGATAAACTGGACACCTTTTGTCCATGCAGTCTCATATATCATGAAATAAAAATGTAATGTCAGGTTTTGGAGAGGCGCTGACCTCTGGACCTGAAGCGATTATCCACAAGAGTCAATTTCAGTCTTTCGAGAAACTACAATTCAGACAAGACTGATGAGGTCACTGACCCCCAACTGGTACACTCTTGATCCACAGCAAATTCTGTATAACGAAAAGAAGAAAAACTTCATTGACATATGACAATTATAGGACACATTTGTTCTTTTCGGGTACGATTCTTCCTCTATGATCGACTTTACACTCCACAAGATTCGTTCCTTTCCCTCATTTCTTGAGAGGAAAATTTGGACACTTACTCGTATCAAAGTGTGTCCACCTCATCACTCAGGACCAGAATTGGGGAGAAAGAGAAAAATCTTGAATGGGGACATTCTTCAACCGGAGCAAACTTGACTGTGAGGAGAGGGAAACTCGTGAATCAGATCCTCCATTGCACGGAACTTAAAGTATGTTTGAGAGGAGCTATTTGGGACGCTTAGATGACCATCGAAAAATAAGGATTGAGCATATGAACCACTGTATACCCAGGTCAATCACTTAGAGGCACTTCCTCACTCTCAAAAAAATAACGCATAAATTTTGAGCTACTCCCTCCCACGCATTTAACCCACAATGGGCGAAGGGACCTGCCTGCAGGTTTATACTAAAATGTCTTGAGAGATAAAGTGTATGCCTGTAAAAAGCTTAGAGACAGTCTCTCCACCACTATAAGAAGAGATGATCTGGCCTCCATTTGAGACGATTGCATGTTTATTCTTAACATTATTTTTTTTTAGCTGATTTGCTCTCATCTTCTTGAAAGCCTGGAGACAAAGAGAGTAGCTTCGTCCCCTCCGTTTGAGATGTGAATGATTCAGATAACAACTTACTTCCTGGATTGGTACGGGTATGATGTTCTGGCTGGCTGATCATATACCACACCAAGCCAATACTTGTCTAGGTGACGCTCCTTGTCCGGGGTATATGAGAGAGGTCGCACATCCCTTGTCGAAATGGTAAAGGTCTTCAGCTGGTACTTGTGAACAATGAGACAGAGAAAGAAAGATTTAATGCGTATTTATCGAAGGGAAAGACGTATCAAGCAGTGTTCGTAATGATATCAATGGATGAGTCTCTGTTTCAATAGCATTTCTACGAATCACATCAACGAATAACCATTTTTCCGAGTAATGGACCCCACTCATAGATGATGTTGGTACGTGATTAGATATAATTACGACACCCGGGAACTACAGTTACAATCCACTCGTTATGTCGTTGTTTCTTATATGGTTGCATCAATGAATTTTTCCTCTTAGATGCGATTGAATTCTACAATGAGCCATTCATAGTCTTGGAGAACATAGGCATTCTAAGAGCAAATCACTGGTCCGGTCCAGATTTCTTAAGTGGGCCTGAAAAAAAATTTTAATTGAGTATGTATTGTCTCTCCGTTGGTACAGTATTTGATGTATCTACATTATTTTTCCACTGGTACAATATCTGATGTATTTACATTATCTCTCCGTTGGTACAATACCTGATGTATTTATATCATCTCTCCGTTGGTACAATGTATATAAAAACATAGACTACGTGTCTGGTATTGGTCAAAACCACCAAGCGATCTCGGTGCGACCCGTTTACGAAGCCCTGGTCCCAAACAGCCATTACTATCACGCCAGGATTGCACGTAATCAGCGATACCTACAATACGGGCAGTTCTCCAGGACAAGGGCCACCACTTGCTTTTCGAAAGGCCTTTAGCAATATTGCTGATACCATCGTAACTGCTGCGGCAAGCCTTGGGCACAACCTGAATTCTCAGAGCCGAAAACCTTCGAGGTTATCGGTAAATTCACTTGCCAAATGTGCTTGTCTCAAACGCATATCTCAAGTGTCATACAAAGTGGTGGTTGTCATTATCAACAAAGATGCGCTGAAACTCCTTGAGAATCTCATTTCTTTCCATGAAATATACCTTTTCTATACTTCGTTTGACAGGTTTCTATCTTTCCTTGTATCATTAGTTCGGAATCTATACCTGGTTATATTTCCAACTTGTTCACGATCATCATCTGTTGTCCCTTAGAGACAAGGCGGGTAAATGATTGGCTTTCGACACGAAAATACCGGAGTATTTCATATCCTCTGGACTATCATGTCAAATTACTTGACGTTGAACTCAGTTTATCACAACAGTTATATATTTTCTGTTAGATCTAGTCTTTTTGCTAAGCTTATTATGACTGCTAAACATGGCCAACACGCTGATTTTTTGCTATACATGGAAAACATAAATACTTTTAAAGGGGGTCAATTTCTTTACTTAAACTGGGAACTTTTCCCACAAGACTACATCAGAGTGAGTAGAAATACGTTCCTTTAGACTACTTTAAAATATCAAAGGATTACCGAGGTAAAGGTACGGTTTTGCACACTTAAATAACCACATCCAACCAACCCACTCGTGCAAGTGAGGGTGTGTGGACAATACTGTGGATTTTCACGTGTATCTAACTCGAAAGAACAGACATTCCCATACCCCTCGCCCTGTGGTAACGCGATGGGAACTTACTTTTGATCTTCCAGAATCAGTTATGATACGGCTTCTCGTACTAACTGTTAAGATGAAGCTATACTAAAGATTTAAGGATGAAACATAACTTGCTCAGGGTAAGGACTCGTACTAACTGTTAAGATGAAGTTATACGAAAGATTTAAGGATGAAACATAACTCGCTCAGGGTAAGGAAATGTTTGCTCGTAACACAGAAAGACTCTGATCGCATCTCACTTGACCCAAAGACAAATGACTACCTGCTTGGCCGCGATGGTACACTGTAAATCTCCAGTGGCGCTTGGTACGTGACCAGAGCACAAACCTCCCTTCGTTGTAGACACAGGACCTTAGAACACTAGGGATCTGTACTCGCATGGATGTTCTTTGACATTTTGTGGCTCCGAACTATAGCGTTTTAGCTTTGATATCTTTCGGTTTCGACGATGGTGATGAAGATAAATAGGTGTACCTCAAGACTACAGGTCTTCCTAAAGATAGATAAGCTGGTAATATCTCGTTCCTGAGAAACTGCGTGTATATGAGGAATATAACGTCCACCAGAAATGAGGGTATGAGGAGGGTATACCAGGAGGAAGCAGATCCACAGAATCACTCACCCACCCAATCACTCCGTCACCCACATAGTGACTCAGTCACCAGCTCTGTGACTCACCAACGCACTGACTGATTCAGTCTACCTAACTAGGAGGCTACTGGAACCCACGAGCACTGCAGTAAGGCACCCCCGAGCACTGCAGTAAGGCACCCCCGAGCACTGCAGTAAGGCACCCACGAGCACTGCAGTGAGGCACCCACGAGCACTGCAGTAAGGCACCCACGAGCACTGCAGTAAGGCACCCACGAGCACTGCAGTGAGGCACCCACGAGCACTGCAGTAAGGCACCCACGAGCACTGCAGTGAGGCACCCACGAGCACTGCAGTGAGGCACCCACGAGCACTGCAGTAAGGCACCCCCGGATCGTCGTCTTGCTTGAGATCTTCCGCTTCATCGAGGCCAAAACAACAGCTGTGGTCTTCAATCAGTGTCTCCCTACCTCCTCCTCCTTCTCCTCCTACTACCCCTCCTCTTCCTCCTTCTCCTCCTTTTCCTCTTCCTCCTCCTCTTACTCCTTTCATTCCTCGTCTCCCTCCTCTTCTTCAGCTCCCATGCCTTTCTCTCGTCTATTTCTCTTCATTAGCGTCTCGCCACTCGCTCTCGCCGTATGTCAAAGGCATTAGTCTCATTATGTGAGAACTCAGTCACACCTATCATCAAGGGACGGCCTCTTATCCCCTTGAATATTCGAGGTACGTAACCTTTCATCACACCAATCATCAAGGAATGGCCTCTCATCCCTTGAATATTCTAGGTACGCAACCTTTCATCGGTCATCCTCCCCCTCATCAATTATTGATTTTTCACGTCTTAAAGACGTGGTCTGCAGGTTCCTAATCTCATTTCCCGCTTGCGGATTCTCAGACCAGGTTTATTCAGGTCACTTTGATGACCATATACGATCAAGACCAAGATAAGGGTTATATGATAACAGTTGGATATGGCGTCACTCATGAAGATAGCAACTTGTCTTTTAAACTGGGATGTATGTACCTGTTTGTCTATCTATCTATATATCTACTTATATATCTCTTTATTATCTATCTATCTACTTACTATCTATCTATTTATCTATCTATCTGTTTGTCTATCTCTTACTCCATACTTTTTGCTGCTCGATGCTAAGAAGACATAGAAAGATTTGGAGTCTGTTTAAAAATACTCATTTACATCCTCACGAATTATCAAACGAACTGTACTCCTAAAATAGCATTTCAAAGGGCAACACAATGCATGAGACTCCCTTGCAGAATAGATAAATACTTCTGAAATGTTGTTGTCCCCAAATGCTAAATGCCTTCCCCCCCCCACACAAAACAATGGCCACCTTTATTCTAGAAAATGACTACATTTTCAATTTACGAATGTGAGGGCGTAAATAGAGTCGCTCTCGGGGGGGAAAAAAGTAATATACATTTTATTCCATCAACAGAAGCAAATTAATGGACCTAATTTTTCTTCCCTTGCTGAGGAAAAATTAAGTGAGTTATCATCAAAGTGGATGGCTATATTTCCCTTGTCTTTTATGCCTCCAGTGGCCCTAATTTGGCCTTCCTGTGTATTCGTTTCAAATTTTAGGATGACAGTCCCATTAACGTGCACATTATACAGACCTGCATGAATTAAAAAAGAAAATGACTTGATATTATAAAAAGTTCTAGTGAGCAGTGGGGTAAAATAAAACATTGCCTTTCGTTTCCAAATTAGTGGGTGGGTAACTCCCTTTCCTAAATGGTGAGGTTGGACAGTTGCACAATCTGTTGGGTGCAGTGTGAGGAGGATTGAAACCTCCCTCTCCTTGAGACGCAGATAGTATCTGATGCTTATATGTAGGATTGGAAGAGAAAGAAAGACGTAAGCTACGATGCTGCGATGGATTGTAAACGAGTGATTAAGGCACCGATGGCATGCCCAGTTTCGAGAGACAAATGCAAGCGATTCATTGTTAAGATTAAACTTATTCCTGATCTTAATAGGTTCGCGGGCCTGCAGATGGCATAACACAATAGCCATACCTTCATCTGAAATTCATCCTCTCGTCCAATTTGCCAAGTCAACATTTGCCTTCCCAGTGCCATTCCTCTTCTCATTCAGGGGTTAAATGAAATGCTTGTATAACAAAGCATACATTCAGTATATCTGAGATGATTTGCCCTTCCCACTCCACCCTTTCCATTCCATTATCATATAGTGATGACATATGTTATACCATATTCTGAGATAATTTGCCCCTCCCACTCCACCCTTTCCATTCCATTATCATATCGTGATGACATATGCCACACCATTGACGATCCCGTACAGTGGGAAACATAAGAGTAAGATGGTGATGGAAAATGTATAAGATTCCAGATTTTTTTGCCACACTGTTAAACATCATTGAACATCATTACTCATCAGTGTTCTTGTTGGCTCTGATCATCCCCCTTGGGCTCGACTCAAACCTTCCATAATACATCACTGACGCTGCTGAATGGGTCTTCCCTACACTCGATTTCCAGGAAAGGGATTATAAGGTTAGATGATATTTTTCATCTCGTTAGGGGAGATTTGGTATATAGCTGCGGCCGGAATTCTATAGCAATTGTTTTAACGAGACCTATATAATCCTCGAATGCTTTTGAAGCAAGAAATCTTTATCTGTCGGAATGGATACGTTTCGAGTGTGGTTTATGAGGCTTTGATGGTTCTTCATTAATGGTGAATAAGCTGGCTTACAGGGAGGGTTAGTGTGTGTGTGTGTGTGTGTGTGTGTGTGTGTGTGTGTGTGTGTGTGTGTGTGTGTGTGTGATTGCCTATTTGTAGTTATCTTTCTATACTGTACGGAGAGGGATTATTACACTTGTGGGACCCAGTCTTCTGTGTGTGTGTGTGTGTGTGTGTGTGTGTGTGTGTGTGTGTGTGTGTGTGTGTGTGGTTTTTCATTTTCTTACTATGTGTACTTGTTCATATGTGTGTATGAGAAGCCACTATGAACGTTTTATGATATACGATATATGAGGTGGATTTACAAAAATTCAGAATATGTAAGGTAGGATAATTAAAGATACTTTATTGCCATATTGATGAAAAAAGGATATCTGTATGAGAGATGAATACAAAGGAAAAGAAAAAGGGAAAATATTCCTCTGTTATCTATTTGATTTCATATCGCTTCGATATCTACTTAATTTGACAACATTACAGCGAGAGAATATTCCAGTTGGCTTGACGATATCAAGCGTGCATTGTGAGGAGTTAGACCAATATTTGCTTTCCACAATATCCCTCTCCTCTTATTAAGCAATCCTCTTCAGCAGACGAAAGGATTTCTTCAGACGTTGATCCTCCATGTAATTAAAGGTCTTCATAGATCTGACGACCTAATTCCTTCCATGTAAGATAATAGATGACGTGGGCGACCCTTCGATATGTGTTTGGACACTAAGACATAATGTGTTGATTGTATCTTATGCTGGAATATAATACGTCTTTTGTCACCATTCCTCAAAGTGTCGACTACCAAACTTTGGCATCAACTTCAAACATATTCTCTCAGTACGAGACTCAGGTACTCTCACGGTAACACTATACACAAAGGAACACAGGGGAATTCACAGAGCGACAGACCACAGGGTCCCTTTGAGCAACAGACCACTGGGTCTCTTTGAGGCTGTTTTTGATCGTGGCAAAGATCAGAAATTTATAGACCACTGTGGTGAGAGTAGAAAGGTACACAGAGTTTTTCAAAATATAAATGAGGACCACTAGATCCCATATGAAACATCGGTTTCGCTGTTTGATTGACGAAAGATGTCAGAGGGACGAGAGTGGGCATTGTGTAGACGCACAGGAACATGTTGTCAAGTCACCCTAGTGTTGGCTAATGTCACTGGTGCGTTCAGATAAATGTTATCAGAACCTCCTCCTTTGACAACATGGGTATGCTGGCAGCTCTCAGATGAGTTCTCATGCAAACATGTTTTGCTCACGACCAACATTTGGAAGTGGTGTCGTATCCACTCTCACAGAAATTTAACCGAGTGTGAAATTCTGTGGTAAATTCGTCGTCACAGACATAATCCTCTTTCAACCTCGTACCATGTTGAAGGAGCCATGATCAAATCTACTGTGATCTCGTCTAACCCAATTGAAACAACGCCTGTGACCAGGGCACGCTGTCAAGTAGGTTGAATCTCCCTCAGCATCTCTTGGGCTGAGGGCCACTCACTGTTAATCGTCCAACGTGGCACCACTTAATTGACTTCCCCATCGACATCAATTTATCAAATGCACTCAACCAGGATGTGATGCAGGGAACAAATCCCCCTCTGGGTCGTCAAGTGAGTACATAGTGTCCATTCTGGTAATCGGATTATACAAATGCATCAAATAAACGTGGGCGAAAAAAGACCTCCTTATAATTGTATTATGCCAAGGACTGTCACAAGGGGAAGGAGAGCACAAAGGGTAAACACTGGGAGGGAAAATATATTCCTTTTTTTCAGTTAACATTTACGTCCAGGGTTAAAAGAATATGGGATCTAGGTTTGGGGGACATGCCCACTGATGAAGGCCATCCATTAGGCATGGTTCACGCTATGGGAATGTCATGTTTACTGTCTCACACAACAAGGCTAAGTGATATTACTGAAATTCATGTGTTGTCCTCTGGATGTTTTCTTTTTTATTCATTCTTTTTTTTGAAATTCATGTGTTGTCCTCTGGATGTTTTCTGTTTCATTCATTTTCTTTTTTTGAAGTTGGAGGATTCAGTCATTGACATAAGTCCACATCAAGGTCGAGTCTTGATTGAGATATCTACTGTCCACGTCATTATTCTGTTCTTAAGAAAAAAAACGGATTGTTAGCAGGTCACCCCTCACTCTTCTTTCTTTCAAGGTGAGCGTATTTATCGTTTCTAGCTTTTTTATCGTATATATATATATATATATATATATATATATATATATATATATATATATATATATATATATATATATATATATATATATATATATATATATATATATATATATATATATTTTCTTTCTTTTAAACTATTCGCCATTTCCCGCGTTAGCGAGGTAGCGTTTAGAACAGAGAACTGGGCCTTTGAGGGAATACCCTCACCTGGCCCCCTTCTCTGTTCCTTCTTTTGGAAAATTAAAAAAAAAAAAAAAAAGATAATGAGAGGGGAGGATTTCCAGCCCCCCGCTCCCTCCCCTTTTAGTCGCCTTCTACGACACGCAGGGAATACGTGGGAAGTATTCTTTCTCCCTTATCCCCAGGGATAATATATATATATATATATATATATATATATATATATATATATATATATATATATATATATACAATCATCTTTTCATATTATGCACTTGTGTTTATATGTGTATGTGTGCATGCGTTCGTGTTTTAAATGCTCACTATTTGTACCTTTCAACTATGCCACTGTAATCACCATCAACAGTACGGAACATTTCCACAGGAAAATATAAAAAAAAAAAGAGCTAGGCATGACCTGAATATTCATTAGCGATATCAAACCCCACAACACCCACCGCCCATCCCCCTCCCTCGCTCTTTAACACAACCACAGGGAGCCATAACAAATGTTGTACATTTGAGCAGGAGGGGAAAATCGAGCAGTATCAGAGGGGGGAAAAAATTCTTGCCCCTTGTTTTAAACCGAGATTTACATCCTGAAATGATGGTACAAGCCCTCCATCCGCCCCCCAACCCTCCACTCTCGTAGAGTGTTGTTGGGAGTGTTGTAAAAATGCGTTTGCCTGGGGTGAACTGGACATAGGGTTATCGAGGGTGTGGTGAACATGGATTTGCCGGAGTGATGTAAAGGCGCATTCGTCTGAGGGTGAGGTGAGCTCCGCTCTGTCGAGGGTTTGTTGAAGTTGAGTTCCTCGAGGGTGAGGTGAAGATTACACTGTCGAGGGTAATGGGACGATGCGTTTGTCGAGGGTGAGGTGACCTTTGGGCACGTCGAAGAGGTGAAAGAAAATGAATGGGCCGATGAATTACATTGAGGTTTGTAGAGGGTGTAGTGAAGATGTGTTTTGGCGTTATTTAGGACGAAAATGATGTTGAGCACTGGTGTGGATGAAGACATACACCTGAATTCGTAAGGGACCAATGAAATACACTAATTCTCCCGCAAACCACTTCGTTTCCCTCAGTTACGGATAAAATTGAGGGCTCGAAATACCAGGGTGTAAATAGAAATGGTGAGCAGCTTGTCGACAGACATAGACAGAGAAACAGACAGACAGAAACACACAGACACAAAGACTAATGTCCGACGTAATTCACCTGATACCCGTACTCAAATCCATAGTCATTATCACTCTAATCATCATCATTTTATTGCCCGAAGATACTTAACCATCGAGCGAACCAGAACCCGAAGCGTCGCACTGGTCCACCGTGAAACAAAACCATGAACCCAGAGGTTCTCTCACCCACCTTACTGAGGATCAACAATCTACTGCCTGAATCTCTTCCCCCACCTCATCATCACGCCCGGATCCTTAAAGAAACTCCCTCCTGCTGC
>NC_092246.1:18194028-18196528 GCF_036320965.1 Panulirus ornatus
GTTTCGTGATAACGTACGATAACGGTTTCGCAATAACGTACGAGAACAGTTTCGCGACAACGTACGATAACAGCTTTGCGACAACGTACGAGAACAGTTTTGCGACAACGTACGATAACAGTTTTGCGATAACGTACGTTACCAGTCTCGCGATAACGTACGATAACAGTTTCGCGATAACGTACGCTAACAGTATCACGATAACGTACGATAACGTACGAGAATAGTTTCACAATAACGCACGAGAACAGTTTCGCGATAACGTACGATAACGTACGAGAATAGTTGCACAATAACGTACGAGAACAGTTTCGCGATAACGTACGATAGCAGTTTCACGATAACGTACGATAACACGCAATTCCTGTAATTTCTCAGAACATTTACGATGGATAAACCCGTCCTTTCTGCTGTTTTAAGAGTACCTCATATACACTAATAGTCTTCATTACGTCGGCCCATCATAAGTCATTATAAGCTTTATGTTATCCGGACGTGAGGGTCAGTTTTACTCCCCTGCCGGACGGAGGGAAACACCCGTCTGTGGCGCGATAGAGAAAAAAAAGCTTAAAAAAAAAATTAAAAGAAAAACATTTTATGAGACAACGACGCCAGGCGTAGGAGGATCACGGGTCTGGTGGGTCTGTGGATGGCCTGCTGAGAGGGTCTATAAATGCCCCCCCTTTCCCTCTCCCCCTCTGAGTGTAGTCTGTACCATGGCCTCCCTGGGTGTAGTACACTTTACTATGGTCACTTAGGTGTTGTACATTGTAGTATGGCCCAGTGGGTGTAGTACACTGTAATAAGTGGGCCCCTGGGTGTAGAACACTACTATGGTCCACTAGGTGTAGTACACTGTAGTATGGCCCACTGGGTGTAGTACACTGAAGTGGGGCCCCCTGGGTGTAGAACACTACTACGGTCCACTAAGTGTAGTACACTGTAGTATGGCCCCCTGGGTGTAGTACATTGTAGTATGGCCCCTTGGGTGTAGTACATTGTAGTATGGCCCCCCTGGGTGTAGTACATTGTAGTATGACCCCCTGGGTGTAGTACACTGTAGTATGGCCACTGGGTCTAGTACCCTTTAGTACGGCCCCTTGCGTGTAGTACGCTACTTTGGTCCCCATAGGTGTAGTACATTGTAGTATGGCCCCCCTGGGTGTAGTACTATAGATGGCCTAATGGGGGTGTACTGTGGTTGGGAGGGGGAGGAACCGCTGGTGGTTGTGAGAGACATTGACATGTATGCACTGTATACGTATTCACAAATCCCTCTTTCGATTAAAGGTATGAAAAACTCCGTAATGCCTCCCTTTTTTCTTATGAATATTAGTCAGACAGACAGAGAGACAGACAGACAAACAGACAAGCAGACAGACAGAGAGAAGAAGAAAGAGAGAGAGAGAGAGAGAGAGAGAGAGAGAGAGAGAGAGAGAGAGAGAGAGAGAGAGAGAGAGAGAGAGATGCCATAGTATTTAGAGATAACGAGATACTCACTGGATCATAGATGGGTCAGACTTTCCTCACGCCCCTGGTGTTATGAATATCCCTCAGCTTCTCCGGTTATCACCTCTCGTAATCTCCATTCTTTCCTCTCACCTGAGTTGGCTACGACTGGTGGGGGGGGGGGGGGGGGGGGGATACTTTTTGTCCATGCTGCGCATGCGTCACTAACCCTCACGGTAGCGAGAGAGCGAGGTGGCGTACCGGTAACACATCTCCTGTGTCGGTGGCTGCCTCCCACCTCACTACCTACGAGAGAGAGAGGGAAGGAAAGAGACAGAGCGACACAGAGATAGAAAGACAGAGGGGACAGAGAGACAGGGGGACAGAGAGACAGGGGGACAGAGAAACATAGAAAGAGAGAGAGAGAGAGAGAGAGAGAGAGAGAGAGAGAGAGAGAGAGAGAGAGAGAGAGAGAGAGAGAGAGGGAAAGAGACAGAGAGACACAGAGATAGAGAGACAGAGAGACAGGGGGACAGAGAGACATAGAGAGAGAGAGAGAGAGAGAGAGAGAGAGAGAGAGAGAGAGAGAGAGAGAGAGAGAGAGAGAGAGAGAGAGAGAGGCAGACAGACAGACAGACAGACAGACAGACACAGAGGCGACGGGGAATATATCGTCACTTGGAGAACGTCCGCAGCCGTTCGCTGTGCCAACGAGAGAAGAACGAGGAACCCGTCAGGGGTCCACAACGAGCCATCAGCGTCGGAGCCACTGGTCTTCCCAGAGATAAAAGTGAAATCCTTGACCTCCTCCTCCTCCTCCTCCCCCAGCTCTAGTGACCTCTTTGCGGATGTCAAGAAGGATCCCACACGGCCGTATTTTAATGTTATATAGTGCATTGAACGAGAAAAATATAAGGCAGTGGGACCTCACGGCAGGAAGACTGAGAATTGCCCTCTTTTACACACCAATCTTTGCGTAGCTTACAAAGGACTAGATCAAGGTATTCACTCATCGTCGTTGGGGGATGTTGAATGTTAGTTTTTCATCGTC
>NC_092246.1:18204028-18229028 GCF_036320965.1 Panulirus ornatus
CAATATCATTAACATGTATGAGAGAGATCTGGTCCCGGGGATTGATCCCTGTGACACACCACTTCTCACGTCCAACCATTCTTAGGCCTAACCACTCATCAATACCCCGTTTACAGCCATGCAGCTAATCTTTTGCCTCCTACATCATGTGAGATGATTTTTGCTTTGAATCTCTGACGTGAGCTCCTTTTGCATGCCCTTTGGTGATCAAAATAGATGACACTAATTGATTTATTTCAGTCATACATGCTGATCCCACGTCATAAAAAGGATAAAAAGCAGATTTGTCAGACACTGACGATTAATCTTTTTCTGTTTCGAAAAGCATTCTGCGAATCGCTAAGTTGTGTTCGCTACACCAATGGTTCTCGAGAGGAGTAATCCCCTAGACGTGCACGGATGACTTTTCTGAGGGTTTACAGATTAAAATCAGGTATTGCTAAGTTATCCGGCTGAGCTACATTCAGCTCAGATGTGTATGATTTCGAAAAATCTTTACATAATTTTATAAGTTTTTCAATAGATTCAAAGGCATTTGTTTCTGTCTGAAGTGATCTTCAGCGAAATTAAAATCAAAGTTTGAGCTTAGGATAGTCTTGTCATGTACCTCATCTGTTGAAATAAATAGAGATCAGTTAGGGCTGACTGCCAGCAAGATAAACTTACTTACTTACTTACTTACTTACTTACTTATCAGTATGTACCCAAAGGCCTAGGAAGGATACCTGAATGCGGACAATGAATACCCACAAAGGTACAAGCTTAGCGTCACCAGGAAACAGCCTAGCAAAGCTTAGCACCAACAGCAGGAAGCAGCAGCAGCCATCCGCTGAACAGCAGGGATGAGGGAAGGAAGAATTACTCAAGCAACAGTTGCAGCCAACGCATCAAAATTAAGAGCAGATGTTATTCTAGCGTTCATCCCCTTCTCCTCGTTGCCAGGGCTTTCTCCCCCGCTCCTGCAGCGATCTCCTTTGTGTTTGACGACACCCGTTACGCATCTGGCCTCTCGCCCACACACCGGGTCGTCAGGTGCAGCAGTGGGTCGAGATTTCTCGTCGTCACACTGGTGGCGACGAGCGATGCGCTCCATCAAGACCGCTAATTAAGAAATGCGGTGTGAGGAAGAGCTCGCGTCGCTGCTCCGAGAGGCAAGTGATGTATATGCTTGTGTGCATGTTCTTAGGGAATGTATATGCTTGTGTGCATGTTCTTAGGGAATGTATATGCTTGTGTGCATGTTCTTAGGGAATGTATATGCTTGTGTGCATGTTCTTAGGGAATGTATATGCTTGTGTGCATGTTCTTAGGGAATGTATATGCTTGTGTGCATGTTCTTAGGGAATGTATATGCTTGTGTGCATGTTCTTAGGGAATGTATATGCTTGTGTGCATGTTCTTAGGGAATGTATATGCTTGTGTGCATGTTCTTAGGGAATGTATATGCTTGTGTGCATGTTCTTAGGGAATGTATATGCTTGTGTGCATGTTCTTAGGGAATGTATATGCTTGTGTGCATGTTCTTAGGGAATGTATATGCTTGTGTGCATGTTCTTAGGGAATGTATATGCTTGTGTGCATGTTCTTAGGGAATGTATATGCTTGTGTGCATGTTCTTAGGGAATGTATATGCTTGTGTGCATGTTCTTAGGGAATGTATATGCTTGTGTGCATGTTCTTAGGGAATGTATATGCTTGTGTGCATGTTCTTAGGGAATGTATATGCTTGTGTGCATGTTCTTAGGGAATGTATATGCTTGTGTGCATGTTCTTAGGGAATGTATATGCTTGTGTGCATGTTCTTAGGGAATGTATATGCTTGTGTGCATGTTCTTAGGGAATGTATATGCTTGTGTGCATGTTCTTAGGGAATGTATATGCTTGTGTGCATGTTCTTAGGGAATGTATATGCTTGTGTGCATGTTCTTAGGGAATGTATATGCTTGTGTGCATGTTCTTAGGGAATGTATATGCTTGTGTGCATGTTCTTAGGGAATGTATATGCTTGTGTGCATGTTCTTAGGGAATGTATATGCTTGTGTGCATGTTCTTAGGGAATGTATATGCTTGTGTGCATGTTCTTAGGGAATGTATATGCTTGTGTGCATGTTCTTAGGGAATGTATATGCTTGTGTGCATGTTCTTAGGGAATGTATATGCTTGTGTGCATGTTCTTAGGGAATGTATATGCTTGTGTGCATGTTCTTAGGGAATGTATATGCTTGTGTGCATGTTCTTAGGGAATGTATATGCTTGTGTGCATGTTCTTAGGGAATGTATATGCTTGTGTGCATGTTCTTAGGGAATGTATATGCTTGTGTGCATGTTCTTAGGGAATGTATATGCTTGTGTGCATGTTCTTAGGGAATGTATATGCTTGTGTGCATGTTCTTAGGGAATGTATATGCTTGTGTGCATGTTCTTAGGGAATGTATATGCTTGTGTGCATGTTCTTAGGGAATGTATATGCTTGTGTGCATGTTCTTAGGGAATGTATATGCTTGTGTGCATGTTCTTAGGGAATGTATATGCTTGTGTGCATGTTCTTAGGGAATGTATATGCTTGTGTGCATGTTCTTAGGGAATGTATATGCTTGTGTGCATGTTCTTAGGGAATGTATATGCTTGTGTGCATGTTCTTAGGGAATGTATATGCTTGTGTGCATGTTCTTAGGGAATGTATATGCTTGTGTGCATGTTCTTAGGGAATGTATATGCTTGTGTGCATGTTCTTAGGGAATGTATATGCTTGTGTGCATGTTCTTAGGGAATGTATATGCTTGTGTGCATGTTCTTAGGGAATGTATATGCTTGTGTGCATGTTCTTAGGGAATGTATATGCTTGTGTGCATGTTCTTAGGGAATGTATATGCTTGTGTGCATGTTCTTAGGGAATGTATATGCTTGTGTGCATGTTCTTAGGGAATGTATATGCTTGTGTGCATGTTCTTAGGGAATGTATATGCTTGTGTGCATGTTCTTAGGGAATGTATATGCTTGTGTGCATGTTCTTAGGGAATGTATATGCTTGTGTGCATGTTCTTAGGGAATGTATATGCTTGTGTGCATGTTCTTAGGGAATGTATATGCTTGTGTGCATGTTCTTAGGGAATGTATATGCTTGTGTGCATGTTCTTAGGGAATGTATATGCTTGTGTGCATGTTCTTAGGGAATGTATATGCTTGTGTGCATGTTCTTAGGGAATGTATATGCTTGTGTGCATGTTCTTAGGGAATGTATATGCTTGTGTGCATGTTCTTAGGGAATGTATATGCTTGTGTGCATGTTCTTAGGGAATGTATATGCTTGTGTGCATGTTCTTAGGGAATGTATATGCTTGTGTGCATGTTCTTAGGGAATGTATATGCTTGTGTGCATGTTCTTAGGGAATGTATATGCTTGTGTGCATGTTCTTAGGGAATGTATATGCTTGTGTGCATGTTCTTAGGGAATGTATATGCTTGTGTGCATGTTCTTAGGGAATGTATATGCTTGTGTGCATGTTCTTAGGGAATGTATATGCTTGTGTGCATGTTCTTAGGGAATGTATATGCTTGTGTGCATGTTCTTAGGGAATGTATATGCTTGTGTGCATGTTCTTAGGGAATGTATATGCTTGTGTGCATGTTCTTAGGGAATGTATATGCTTGTGTGCATGTTCTTAGGGAATGTATATGCTTGTGTGCATGTTCTTAGGGAATGTATATGCTTGTGTGCATGTTCTTAGGGAATGTATATGCTTGTGTGCATGTTCTTAGGGAATGTATATGCTTGTGTGCATGTTCTTAGGGAATGTATATGCTTGTGTGCATGTTCTTAGGGAATGTATATGCTTGTGTGCATGTTCTTAGGGAATGTATATGCTTGTGTGCATGTTCTTAGGGAATGTATATGCTTGTGTGCATGTTCTTAGGGAATGTATATGCTTGTGTGCATGTTCTTAGGGAATGTATATGCTTGTGTGCATGTTCTTAGGGAATGTATATGCTTGTGTGCATGTTCTTAGGGAATGTATATGCTTGTGTGCATGTTCTTAGGGAATGTATATGCTTGTGTGCATGTTCTTAGGGAATGTATATGCTTGTGTGCATGTTCTTAGGGAATGTATATGCTTGTGTGCATGTTCTTAGGGAATGTATATGCTTGTGTGCATGTTCTTAGGGAATGTATATGCTTGTGTGCATGTTCTTAGGGAATGTATATGCTTGTGTGCATGTTCTTAGGGAATGTATATGCTTGTGTGCATGTTCTTAGGGAATGTATATGCTTGTGTGCATGTTCTTAGGGAATGTATATGCTTGTGTGCATGTTCTTAGGGAATGTATATGCTTGTGTGCATGTTCTTAGGGAATGTATATGCTTGTGTGCATGTTCTTAGGGAATGTATATGCTTGTGTGCATGTTCTTAGGGAATGTATATGCTTGTGTGCATGTTCTTAGGGAATGTATATGCTTGTGTGCATGTTCTTAGGGAATGTATATGCTTGTGTGCATGTTCTTAGGGAATGTATATGCTTGTGTGCATGTTCTTAGGGAATGTATATGCTTGTGTGCATGTTCTTAGGGAATGTATATGCTTGTGTGCATGTTCTTAGGGAATGTATATGCTTGTGTGCATGTTCTTAGGGAATGTATATGCTTGTGTGCATGTTCTTAGGGAATGTATATGCTTGTGTGCATGTTCTTAGGGAATGTATCTGCTTGTGTGCATGTTCTTAGGGAATGTATATGCTTGTGTGCATGTTCTAGGGATGTATATGCTTGTGTGCATATTCATTATATGTCGAATATGTTTCAGTACCGCTGTATTCTTTTCTATTCTGAATTTCATTCCCATCTCCGGATGTGCATTAAGACCACAGAGCATCAAGAAAGTATCTGAACACATCCTCACCTTTAATCATATCAAAGTACCCAAAATGGACTCTCAAAATACTGTAAATATCTGCACAAAATCAACCCTCATTACCCAGATGGGTCGGGTCGGTCCGGCTCAAATGTACTCACCCTCCTTCGAGTACGCCATGGGAACGCCTCCGCTGGACATGATACCCAGCCATTCCTCTGGCAACATCTGCCGAAACTGCCTTGAAGCTGCACAGTTCATTCACTTGACTGTGTACCTGTTGCACGGCTTCCCTTCCCCTCTGAGCACCTTTAACCATACCACTACAGTCCTCCTCGCAACCCAACGTCTGGCCTTTACATTCGACGTAGATAAGCTACGTGCGTATGTATGTGTGTTGGTGTGTGTGTGTGTGTGTGTGTGTGTGTGTGTGTGTGTGTGTGTGTCTTCAGAATTTCTTCCCTCCACATTCTTTTATGTCATATATCGTTATGTCTTTCTTTTAAATCTTTATTTTTCCTTCCTCCTACACGCCATCTCCTCTGCGTTCACGCAATATGCACGAAAGTGTTGGAAGACTTTGATTTTTTGCCTTCAGTTGGCTTCATGTTCCATCCTTGAATACTTTCCATTTTCTTCTTTCACGCATCACCTCTGCCCTACGTATCTGCTCTTAAGTCCCACGATTTTTAAGCATAGAGTCGTGATCAAATTACCTGGTCTTTATCATTCAAAGGAACCCCATTCTTTTTATACCATGGCTCCCTACTTTTAGTCTTACTGACGCCTCTTATCATTCCATAATACATGGAAACGCCTCAAGCTTACCCCCTTTACTTAATCTGAGAAACTATTAACAAAACAGTATCATAACCTGACTATAACAACTTAAAATCTACAACATTACTGACCCTTGATCTATAAAATCTGAGGCATTTCTCTTTACATCCATAACTACGTTGGACCACTCTGGTGAAACGCATTTTTATGTAATTGTCGACACAGTTTTACGTTCCGTGATGTCTTAGTGGCTTCTAGAAGTCACACCATGATGAAGCTGTGGAGCCAAGTCTTTCTGGTCCCTCCTTTAATGTACATTGTCAAAGCCCATCTTCAAGTCATCAACATAAGATTTTCTTTTTGAAGTGAAGTAAAGCTTTTTCATAACTTGCCTCAGTGCAGAACAATTCTTTCAGTGCAGAACAATTCTTTCAGTGTAGAACAATTCTTTCAGTGCAGAACATTTCTTTCAGTGCAGAACATTTCTTTCAGTGCAGAACATTTCTTTCAGTGAAGAACATTTCTTTCAGTGAAGAACATTTCTTTCAGTGTAGAACATTTCTTTCAGTGAAGAACATTTCTTTCAGTGCAGAACATTTCTTTCAGTGCAGAACATTTCTTTCAGTGCAGAACATTTCTTTCAGTGCAGAACATTTCTTTCAGTGCAGAACACTTCTTTCTTTTTTTTCTTCCAGTTCAACTTGCTGTTGTTCTGCCCTGTCTGGATATCTGTTTGACAGTCTGTCACTTTTTCAATTATATTTTACTTCTACACCTGTCCAACTCTGTGCCGAGGAGAGGATGAGCCCCTGGGCTGGAAGTGGCCCGACTGCTGCGCCGGGGATTCGAACCCACGTTTATCCAAGCTGACCTGTGCTGACTCATGATCAGTAACGCTAACCTCGGAGGCCCGTGTGTGCGTGTGTGTGTGTGTGTGTGTGTGTGTGTGTGTGTGTGTGTGTGTGTGAGGATAACATAAAGTATGTTCATCAGACGAGTGTTCTGGACGTGCGTATGTTCACTGCACATCAGCGTTGATGAACACTGTCTTTGTTCAATGACAGATGAATCATGGATGCCAGATGGTGCCGAAGAGGGAGGGAATAACCACGAGCCAGCTGGTGCTTAGGCAGAGGGGCTGCGTCAGCTGGTGTTAGGAAATAGTGACGATTATCTGTGTATGTGGGCAACAATGGAAGTTCCCCTCTTCCTTTGGTGTAGCATGTGGGGTACATATTGTAACTGGAGAAGATAAAACTGATAAGCAATAAGAAATGTTTTACGAAATTATATATATATATATATTATTTTCTTATTATACTTTGTCGCTGTCTCCCGCGTTTGCGAGGCAGCGCAAGGAAACAGACGAAAGAAATGGCCCAACCCCCCCCCCCATACACATGTATATACATACGTCCACACACGCAAATATACATACCTACACAGCTTTCCATGGTTTACCCCAGACGCTTCACATGCCTTGATTCAATCCACTGACAGCACGTCAACCCCGGTATACCACATCGCTCCAATTCACTCTATTCCTTGCCCTCCTTTCACCCTCCTGCATGTTCAGGCCCCGATCACACAAAATCTTTTTCACTCCATCTTTCCACCTCCAATTTGGTCTCCCTCTTCTCCTCGTTCCTTCCACCTCCGACACATATATCCTCTTGGTCAATCTTTCCTCACTCATTCTCTCCATGTGCCCAAACCACTTCAAAACACCCTCTTCTGCTCTCTCAACCACGCTCTTTTTATTTCCACACATCTCTCTTACCCTTACGTTACTCACTCGATCAAACCACCTCACACCACACATTGTCCTCAAACATCTCATTTCCAGCACATCCATCCTCCTGCGCACAACTCTATCCATAGCCCACGCCTCGCAACCATACAACATTGTTGGAACCACTATTCCTTCAAACATACCCATTTTTGCTTTCCGAGATAATGTTCTCGACTTCCACACATTCTTCAAGGCCCCCAGAATTTTCGCCCCCTCCCCCACCCTATGATCCACTTTCGCTTCTATGGTTCCATCCGCTGCCAGATCCACTCCCAGATATCTGAAACACTTCACTTCCTCCAGTTTTTCTCCATTCAAACTCACCTCCCAATTGACTTGACCCTCAACCCTATATATATATATATATATATATATATATATATATATATATATATATATATATATATATATATATATATATATATATATATATATATATATATTCTATAAGGTCTTGTGCGTTATGTGTAAGGTCAATACGTAACCTGTAAGATCAGTGCGTAATGTGTGAGTTTAGTGCATAATTCGAAAGGTCTGTGCGTAATCTATAAGGTTAGTGAACTTGAGCGGAAAAGATTCCGTGTTTACGCTACGCTAAGCTCATGTTGTCTCTCCTCAGTCTGGCTACAGAGGCAAGACAAACAGACCCAAAGACAGACGAAGCAGACAGAGGGCGAGGATACTTGATGTGTGTTGGGCTACGGTGAAATAGTCAATGGGTAATGAGAGAGAGATAGAGAGAGAGAGAGAGAGAGAGAGAGAGAGAGAGAGAGAGAGAGAGAGAGAGAGAGAGAGAGAGAGACAGACAGACAGACAGACAGACAGACAGACAGAGAGAGGGAGAGAGGGAGAGAGGGAGGGAGGGAGGGAGAGAGAGGGAGAGAGAGAGAGAGAGAGAGAGAGAGAGAGAGAGAGAGAGAGAGAGAGAGAGAGAGAGCACACACTGCGCCTCCTCCTCCTCCTCGCGCGCATAGTTTCATATGGAGCTGAATATGTGCAAAAATTAACCCAGCCTTCACGGAATCTAACTACTCCGTAAATCACACGTAGTTATTCTAACGACAGCGATACTGTGTGTGTGTGTTATCTGACAGAAAAAAAAGTTGAAATTGCATCAGTTATTCTGAACAAGTCAGTGATTGATGAGAAAGACACGTCCAAATCAGTAGTTGGATTAATATGACTTTGTGTGAGAATGATATATCTTTTTTTTTTGTGACCAGTCGGGTCTCAGATGTGGCTTAGAGGTGACCAATGTGGCTTAGAAGTGACCAATCACCAGAAACAGAAAACGAAAAAACAATGGGGGGAAAATAAGATCTAATACCACTTATAAATTTCAACCTCATGCTTCACCTCGCCTTGTTTCGCCTTGCTTCACGCCTCTCCTCCTCCCCTTTCGCCACATTTAGGCCATGACTACCATCACTGATAATTATGATAATCATAAATGATAATCTTGATAATTGTAAGTAAAATCAAATGTCCTAATGCAGACGTTTACACTAATGAAGCCATAAGTGATAAGAAAATAACTGATACAAAGTACGAGTTTAATCCTTTTATAATCAGAGTATAAATGTGAATTTTTACCAGCGAAAAAAGAAAAAGCCTATCGTAAGTAGAAAGATTTATAGATACTAAAGGATTCAATTCCATTATATAAAACATCCAACTCGATTGAAGCATATGCATTCCCAAGATGATGGTAGCTGGAATCCTCCATGTGGATATCTTCACGTAGCTTTCAAGGGGATCTGATTCTGGCTCTAGTGACTGACCCCAGCCTTACCATCGGAATCACCTGCAGATTAACGCATCGCTCCAAATCCTCTTTGTGGTTAGGACATTTTTTGGCATGACATTTGGCTCCTCTTCCTCGGCTTCAGTCTCTCCTTTCCCAGTGGGGAGTATCCCGCGTTCTTCTTATATAGTTACTTAATGAGTCGTGTATACCCACGTCGGCAGCGCTCACCCTTGAGATGTAAGACTTACAGATAATGTTACCAGAACAGTTTCGTTTGGTTTACATTTCAGCTGAAGAGACCATGAACTAACTTCTGTATTCCTAGAGCAGATGATATTGTTGAATATTCCCAAGAGTTCAATATATACATTTTGGACTATAGATGCTTGGTATCTGCTGGTAACGTCAATGGATGAATGCTTAAAAGTCTTCGTTTTTTCTAGTACAGACGCCTTGAACCACTGTGTTGTTGCAGTTGGCCAAAAATCCATATGTCCCGAAACCTGTGGAAATGAAATGTGTCTATAGTTCCTTGATGCTTCATTTGCTGTGTCAGCCTCTTGGAAAACCTGATCGTATGAGCCTACCCAGGAGAACCGGTTGAAATATCGGAAACAAGCCACAACCATCTCGTCCATGAATCAGCCTTTCTACTGCCCCCTGAAGAGCCACTTGCCCAGCTACTATTGACGCTACCGCCACACCAAGGACCCCGGATCTAAAGCGTGTTCTTTACTACGGCAATACTCGGTCGTTTGTGACGTTTATCCAGAGACCAGCGATCGTATGTTAGCTTTCTTCACAAGTTAACTGCCGCCACAACTCGACCCACTGCCGCTGGACAGAGGTTCCTCCGCGAGACTGTCGTGAACGACAAAGCTTATCAGCTCCTTCCTCAATCTGTTCTTTTTTTTATATCATTATTTGCACGTGCGAATATATATATATCATTATCTGGGGACATCAAATTGCCAGCGCCTCATTTTCCCGGCGCATCGATTTCAAAGGCTCATTTTGTGTGTGTGTGTGTTGCGTCATTCTGCTGGCGTTTGATTCCCTGGACGCATCAGGGACCCATCCACTTAGCACATTATTCCCTCGCCGCATCACCTTCTGGGCATCTCATTCTCCCAACATATTAATTTCTTGGCGCATCATCTTCCCAGCACATTACTTCCCGGGCGCATCATTTTCCAGAGGTACTTTTTCCTGGACGTCCCTTTTTCTGGCCACATCATGTTCCAGCACACCATTTCTTTTTTTCCTTTCCTTTTCTTTTCCTTTTTTTGTGGTGGGTGGATGGGTGGGGACGGCGTTGTATAATTCTCCAGCAGCGACGTTTTCCAGTTTCCAGCAAAACAACACTTGGAAGGCTTAACGAACTTCAGGTCCAGACGATCAAACTTAGTTAGACGGTCATCAGTGGACGCTGGGCTGGAAGGGATGGCTGAGGACCCATCGGGACCTTGTCTAGTTACCGGACGTGCAGGTGCTGGCAACGTGGAACTCATATTGGATTGGACGGACGGTAGAGTGGCGTTGGTTGCTGACCGCCTGGTGGGTGCTCCTGCCACTACTACTGCTGCTACTGCTGCTGCTGCTGTTGCTTGTACAAGGAGCTGTGTGAGGGAAGGCGAGAGTTGCAGGTACCTTGGTCGTACTCGAGAGCTCTTTGCCAATCAGACCGCAGTCGACTGATCACACGTAATTGTACAAACACACATGCACGTGCATGCTTTAAAGTGAGTATAGTGTGTGTGTTTTTTCCACAGTGATGAGGGGCGGGCAGTGGCGGTGGTGGTGGTGGGGGAGTGTGTCATTATTACATCTGTTAGGATGGGACTGGCGCAGTGTGGCGTGTCTGTTGTGGTGGGAATTCCTACCCGGTGTGTTTCAGTTCCCTCGCTTCTCACGTCATAAACACTTACACGGTTGGTGATTCGAGTTTCCTGGTCAGTTCTGGTGTCGTCTATCTTGAGGGAGCACATCACACCTTGGCGAAGAACTGTCAAGGGATTGTTGACAGTGTGAGTAAATTTACATATATACGGATCTGTCTTCAGTACATCTGCTTGCTTTGACATCATGAACATCTAACTCGCGTTTCATTGTCTAAGTTAAAAAGAAAAGTGATATATGTTTATATTCACTGTTGTTAACTCTCTTTAACATTGAATTATATCAAGTGGGTAAATCACTTCCATCATCAGTGTCAGCCGCTTATATCAGGGTAGGCATCGAACCCAGCTTGATAAGATTGGAATCAGGATACGAATTCCTGTGTTGCCATCACTCGCCAATTTACCCTGTTAGAGAATAACATATTGCGCCATAAACATTCCCAAAGCGATATACAGGATCGTATACTACATTTCAAATTGTTTTTCTTTTTCCCCCCCCCACGCTGTTAGCACGTTGGCCTCAACCGTTCATTCCAGAGGTTGCTACAAAAGGGAATATAATATATAATAGTTAGACAGAAATATGATTAATTAGTTCACTGTTCTCGACGAAGAGTTTCATAATTCATGCAGAGGATCATTTCCCAACATGGTGAACACCTTGCAACATAATCTCGGTTACGTATCGTGGGAAAGACTATCTAATTGCAGTCATTAGACCCGAGCAATTAAAGCGATTGAACATCTTTATGTAGATGAGGAATACTGAAGTAAAAATGGATTTAATGTATCTATAAATCTTATAGTTTATTACTGATTTTTCTTAATTATTGTATCTAAAACCGATGATTTGAAGTTCTTTTTTTTGCAGCGTTTTGAATAGTAGTTTTATATCGGAGAGCTGTCAGTCATTTGGCATTTTTCCTTCCTTGGTGACAATGCATGAAATTTAGAAATAAGAGAAGAACATAAAGATGAGATCATTTATGAGAATGTAGATAAGAGAGATTCGAGAGAAATAGTGAAAGAGGAAGACAGGCATAACAGAGAATGTATATAGAGTATAGTAGAAAGCCATGTGAAGAGGCGGAATGGAACACGACGAAAGGTGTGACCAGGGAGAGACATCCTGGCCTCCCCTCTCTCCCTCAGAAGGGAGGTGTGGAGGTATAATCAGGGAGAGACATCCTGGCCTCCCATCTCTCCCTCAGAGGGGAGGTGTGGAGGTATCAGGATTCATCAGGGAGAGACATCCTGGCCTCCCCTCTCTCCCTCAGAGGGGAGGTGTGGAGGTATCAGGATTCATCAGGGAGAGACATCCTGGCCTCTCCTCTCTCCCTCAGAAGGGAGGTGTGGAGGTATCAGGATTCATCAGGAAGAGACATCCTGGCCTCTCCTCTCTCCCTCAGAGGGGAGGTGTGGAGGTATCAGCATTCATCAGGGAGAGACATCCTGGCCTCCCATCTCTCCCTCAGAAGGGAGGTGTGGAGGTATCAGGATTCATCAGGGAGAGACATCCTGGCCTCCCATCTCTCCCTCAGAAGGAAGGTGTGGAAGTATATGATTTACGACACTGGTTGTGAGACAAGCCTCAACATTCTGTATCTTCTGTGGGAGTAAGAAGGATAATAAGTGTACCTCATACGACATGTATACATATAAATTAACCACAAGGAGTCAAAGATGTTGTCGATGTAAGCTTAGCAGTCCAGCTGAATAAAAGCCATTCTCAAACTGGCTGGGACGCAAAGTGATTGTTATTTGTTTCTTCTCTAGTGCATTACTTCATCCAAAATGCTTTCAGCCGCTCATTCTCTAGAGAGAAACCCAAGTTAGTGTCATCTATCCTTTCGTGTGGGCTGAGGGGTGTGTGAGGCTGCCCCCGTGGGTCAATAACACATATGACCCTTCGTCTATAGTGATGACGACAACGATTACCCCCTCCGCCCTCTTCCCTTCCCCCCAGATGGCTACACTGTCAGGCACAGTTCCGTGCATGATTCAGCGAAAACATTTCGTCGTACATGACCCTTAGTCTCTAATTAAGCCTAGGGACTCCCCACTGATTTTCTGATTAGCGCTGACGACCGCTTCATAAACAGGATGTATCCCTGACATGTCGAATAATGAGAATCAATTTTCCATTTGTCATTTGCTCTACCCGCGTATCATCTCGTCCCTCGAGCTATCCACACACACACACACACACACACACACACACACACAATGGCTACGGCTGCCACTCGAGGCCTCTGATGGCCTCAAATTGGTCTTTGAGGACAACGTCTCGTTACTTACAATCTTTCCCAGAGTCTCAAGCACTGACGTCCAAACTATGGGTCCTCTGAGTGCTACAAGAAGCTGTATTATCCCTCTACCTTTTGTGGCCAGCAAGGGTTGCCTGGATTCTGCCTTTGAGATTACTATACCTCCATTATGATAATCTAAGGCTGCTCGGCCGACTGTTCTTAAAGTAAGTTTAGTCTAAAAGGCTTTCAATGGCCTTTGAATGGCCTTAGATAAGCCTTCAAAGCCAAGCATGAGGTAGATTAAAACCTTGTTCAGATTTTAAAGTACAGACATCCAGCCCAGGAGTGCTTCTAATCCTCTTCCTCCTCCTCCTCTTCCTCCTCCTCCTCCTCTTCCTTCTTCCTCTCCTTCTCCTCATCCTTAAAGGATCGCACCCCAACTTTCCTTATCATGTGTATAAATAGATTTATTCCGACCATTTTATCCCGCTGACATTTGCCTTCTAGATACGAGAATAGAAACCGTAGACAGAGGGATTCTATTTTCGAAGCTTCGACTTTCCCTTATGACTTAGGTAAACGACAGTGGAGGATAAACTTCAGCGGGATAACACGAGATCCTGATGTGGGTCTATGACTCGATCATATAACCCTGGTGCTGGACTTCGGTGTGGGAGGACGTATTTGCTCTGTGAATCAAATCGTATGACTTTGCTCTTTGATACACACAATGCATATCTCGCCTGCATTTCCATACTGCAATGATATTTATGCAAAAACCTGAGGATGTATTTGGACGTGTGAATGAAAGTGAGTGTGTTTGTGTGTATGTGTGTGTGTGTGTGTGTGTGTGTGTGTGTGTGTGTGTGTGTGTGTGTGTGTGTGTGTGTGTCTCCTCCATGAGTAACCGTCAAGTCTCCCTGTCTGTAGGATCATTAGCGCTTGTCGCCCCTGGCGGGAGCATGACAAGTCCCCCACATACTGGATAACTTCCAAGACAGTTTAGGCGCAGCGCCAGATCGTTACACAGGCAGGTGTCTCCTGCCACAGTCGCTATGCTATTTGTCTTCCCGTATTTGTGTCCCTGTGTTAGCTAGGCGAGGTGGCCCAGCAGTGATGGGTTTCTCAGGCGCAACTATGTATGCCTGTGGAAGCTGAGGATGGAGTTAATTGCTGTGTACAAGTCATGGTCTGTTGGATTTATGACCTGGACGTAACTAATGTTGGTATGTGTTACAAAAGGTTTGGTTCTGTTGTTGTGTATATGCATGTATGTCGATATGTATAGTTATCTACATATGTGTGGGTTGATGGTATGGCTTTCACAAAAGGATTGTACACCGAAGATGGTGCACATGCTTCTCCACGATGCACAAAATGTGTTGTGGTTATTTGCCATGTATGCAAAGTGATCATATTACTGTGTGCCTCATTCTATTTCGAGGAGGCGAAAATTTCTATTGAATTCAGTTCATCTCTGATAGCTTCCCTGGTCTCAGTCACCCACATATTTGTCTTTCGAGAGATGAAGATCCCCATCGATTTCTTGTCACATAGACAGAGGTGAGGTTGGTGGAGTGGGAGCTGGCACCCTCCCAGTGACCTCATAAACCTGGAGATACATTGATCGTCGAGTATGTTCACCAAAATCCACCAGTTCTGTGATCTCGTGTGTGTGTGTGTGTGTGTGTGTGTGTGTGTGTGTGTGTGTGTGTGTGTGTGTGTGTGTGTCTTCCCAGCGAACTGAGGTGACTCATGGAAGTGGTTCTCAAGGAGCCAAAATATATATATATATATATATATATATATATATATATATATATATATATATATATATATATATATATATATATACTTATCTATTTTCATTGGTGCCCGTCTCTCGTCATCGCCTGGATACAAAAGGCTGCTCGTTGAAATAATACGATTAGGTCTTTATCAGGAGCCGGCAGGCAATTTGCCAGGTGGTGCCAGGCCTCTATCGTTTGCCACAAGCCATCAGGAACACACAGACACACACACACACACACACACACACACACACACACACACACACACACACACAGTAATATTTCTCTAATATTTCAGTGAAAAAAAAATATGTTTTCTAAAGTCAATAATGAGGAAGTTACTCTTCAGAAAGAAATTGATGGAATTTTGTCATTATTCCAAAATGTTTTAGGAGAGATCTTAATGATGACGAGCGAAGATAGACAATGGCCCGAAAAATGGTATAAGATAAGGGTTATCTTGCGATAGACAGGACACAAGTTAAAGCGTACCAGACATATTGTGAGAAGAGGCGTCTTTATAACTCTCTATCAGATGTGTCAACCTCCAGTAAGTACTTCAGGTGAGAGCGACTCGGGTAACAGCGTCGGATGAAAGTATATTTCGTGACTTGATAACATCAGGTCGACTCGGATGAGATAACGAAGTGAAGGTTTGGCTCATTCTGGGAGGAAAGGCATCCAAAGGTAGATAAGTCAAGGCCTCTCAGGATGGCATATAAACCAAGGTGGTGAGGACGGTGTTATAGAAATGTGGCTCAAGGGGGTTTTCTAACACGATCGGGGGAGTGGAGAACATGGTATGGTCGGTGTATGGGTAGTAAAGGGAGGGATGACCGCCTGGGAATAGAAGAGGAGGCTCTTGTGCATATGCAGTGGGCGCGACGCGCCAACTCTGTGTCATTGTTGTCATGGTCTTGTTTGTAAGCACCGACTTGTAAGTGAGCTAGCTCTCTCTCTCTCTTCTCTCTCTCTCTCTCTCTCTCTCTCTCTCTCTCTCTCTCTCTCTCTCTATCTCTATCTCTATCTCTATCTCTATCTCTATCTCTATCTCTCTCTCTCTCTCTCTCTCTCTCTCTCTCTCTCTCTCTCTCTCTCTCTCTCTCTCTCTCTCTCTCTCTCTCTCTGTCTCTCTCTCTCTCTCTCTCTCTCTCTCAACTCTTCATGACAGGGAGACGGTGGCAAGAGATGATGTTTCTGACTGTCCGTCGACTTACAGATGTCTCGTCCTACTTTCATTGTTCTTAGAGGAAATCTTTCTTATCCATTGCCATCAACGACTTTATTGACTGGACTGCCATGCTGCAAACCGGTCCAACAAGGCGTAAGCATCACTCAGACCTGAAATACCCTTGAAGATCCTTATATCACAAGAGAGGAAAGTGTTTCACTAACACAGCTAGACACCACAAAAGTTCGCTTCCCACGATCTGAAACCCTCGAGGTATTGGACCACCATGTCTCACACCACCCTCATACCAGATGACTGAGAGAAATGAGAGTTAACTCACCTCACGTAGCAAGACCCGAAAACTTGGGTAAACCTGATTAAGGAGGACCTGAAATCAGAACTTTTCCTTGGGGTTTCTGAAGCTCCCTAGGTCACACAGTAGGTAGGAGAAGAGGTCCAGGAAGTTCCTCTCTTTCAGCTGTGGTACGACGAATGTAGAAGGTGGTTGCTCTCCAATGCCACCTTGTCTTATGCCAAGAACAATGATTTGTATACACACACACACACACACACACACACAGACACACACACACACACACACACACACACACACACACACACGCTGCCAAACAGACATACAAACTTACGCTGACACATTGTATTCACACACACACACACACACACACACACACACACACACACACACACACACACACACACACACACACACACACTGCCAAAGAGACATACAAACATACGCTCACACATTGTATTCACACACACACACACACTCACACACACACACAAGCCCAGCCGAAGCCAATTATACTGTGTGTGTGTATGTGTGTGTGTGTGTGTGTGTGTGTGTGTGTGTGTATGTGTAGATACACAGTCACACAGAGCGTCAGGAGATTACGTCAGATGAGTTAGCTACTCTGACCTTTCATTCGTCTCTCAGGTTTGTTGTTTACGTCGTCTGTGGAGGGGACGAGGGTGTAATATCTGAGCAAATAACTCCCACAAGGGGGTCCATCCCCTAGCCGTATGGCAGGTATTTAATATCATCCTCAACAGTTAATATCACGAGGAAAATACGAGTTGCTAGTTATAGAAAACAACAGTTTGAAGAACTTTTGTTTTTATGAAGGTCAAATTGTTTTGTAGCATCTGCCACTTTTTACGTCAATTGGTGCAGACTTATAAAGAAATCTTAATTGTCGACTTTAATTTTTTCTTCCTATTTCTTAGCCTCTACATCACACTTCCATTATTCTTTGGAAATTCATTTGTTTATTGGACTTCCTTTCATCCAGGACTTTTTCTTCTTCTCTCCTTTGAGGAGGTTACCGTATGATATTTTTTTTTTCCATTAGTTTTTCCTCTGTTGCTTGGACATGTTCACATTTGGTTACCTATCCTCAGGTGACGTGTGTTCACTGACACTTTTCATATAGATATAATTACTACTGTGTAATGGGTCCTTAATCTTGTCAAAATGTTTTTTTTATACACTATCAGCAACACATACTATAGCTTTTTGGTGAATACCCAACCATCCAAGGAAACAGTTACAATATATATATATATATATATATATATATATATATATATATATATATATATATATAGAGAGAGAGAGAGAGAGAGAGAGAGAGAGAGAGAGAGAGAGAGAGAGAGAGAGAGAGAGAGCGAGAGAGAGAGAGAGAGAGAGATATCCCTGCATTTCCAGCACCACCAATTCTTCCCCTCTCTGCCGACACACACACACACACACACAACATCAGAGTGCCTGGCTGAGGCGAAACAAGAATCAAGTCTGTAAAATCCAACGAGCTTAACGAGTCGACTTCATCTCAACGAGAGGCAGTAAGAGGCTGTAAGTGTCATTAATTAGTAGGCCGTCATGACCTTTATTCCTCCAGAGTCACATTCCACCTTGAGCCTTACGAGCGCCAGTTTGTTTTGCGTCTTTGTCTTTTACATGTGTCGGTGGGCGAGAGGTTTATGTATGTGTGGGGGTCCAGAAAGCTCTCCCTGATGTGTGTGTGTGTGTGTGTGTGTGTGTGTGTGTGTGTGTGTGTGTGTCGTAACCCACACATGATAGATAAATAGCCCACTATCGTTGAATTGCGCCTCCATTAGTACTGTTAATAGCAAAATATACGACCTTAGTGCATGGTTCGTAAGTGTGTGTGTATATATATTCTCTCTCTCTCTCTCTCTCTCTCTCTCTCTCTCTCTCTCTCTCTCTCTCTCTCTCTCTCTCTCTCTCTCTCTCTCTCTCTCTCTCTCTCTCTCTCTTTCTCTCTTCTCTCCTCTCTCTCTCTCTCTGATTGGGTAGTAGGTGGAAGGCAAGCCAACGACTAGGGAAGGGTGGACTACCAGTACCATCCCCACCTGGTATGACAGAGCGAAACATGCAGTCAATTCGCCCCTCACACACGTGCATCGCCTCCCACCACACCCCCAAAACACATCCTCCATTTCTGGGGCGATCCCACGCGTCGCCACACTCACACCCACTCTACGCTTCCACCAGGAGGAGAGAGACTGCTCGGTGTGGCTGATCCTCTGTGGGACGGACTTGGTTTATTTTTTACCCCCTACGTGGCCAAGGGATGAAGACACTGAGCCTTCTGCATCATATGACCGGGTATTCCTGGGGAAGATATATAAGAGTGCCTGCGGATGACCAGATCACACTGAGAGATAGCGTCTTGCTGTGTGGTGCCCTCGAACGACCATGATGATCTCTGGTATCAGTGGCAGCAGATAGGAGTTATCTGTTATCATGACCTCTCTGAGTGTCGTAGTAGTGGAGAGGTATTTACCTGTTATCATGGACCCCTTTAAGCTTCGCTGCAGCGAGGCATTGTTGTCACTGGCCTTATAGTGTGGTAACAGAGAGGCATCACTTGTGTTATCATGACGCTTACAAGTGAGGCAGCAAAGAAAGACATCACTCGTTATAAAGTTCCTCGAAGATGTGGTATAAGAGGAGGCATCACTTGTTATCATAACCCTTATCAGTGAGGCAGCAGAGAGAGGCATCACTCGTTATCAACATCCTCGAAAATGTGGTAGCAGAGAGGCATCACTTGCTATCACGGAACTTGTAAGTGAGGCAGCACCGAGAGAGAGAGAGGCATTGCTATGTTATCTGACACACCTCTTTGAACCCCTGCCAGAACCTATGCAAATCCTGTTTAGCTAATGAGGTCGTAAAGCCAACATCTCCTCTCCAGCGAACCTCATAACCCATGAACATTCTGTGCTTGTGAGGAGCAATTACTCCAAGTTTTGGCTGGTCTCTCTGAAGATGAATCAGCCATAAAGCACTTAACCACCCTATGAAGATACTTACCACTGGGGAGAGTGGAACCGGTCTCACGGAGAGAGAGAGAGAGAGAGAGAGAGAGAGAGAGAGAGAGAGAGAGAGAGAGAGAGAGAGAGAGAGAGAGAGTGATAACTAACTCATTTAATCGCCATCTTAGACTCTGAAGCTCAGTCGACTTTCATGACGCGTCTTTTATGTCATTCCATCGCCATCTGGTCCTTCCATCACCATCTGGTCCTTCCATCACCATCTGGTCCTTCCATCACCATCTGCTGCTGTACCATCAGCACCATCCTCCTCCTCCTCCTCCTCCTCCTCTTCCTCCTCCCTCATCACCGCCATCGCACCATCTGATACGACTCCCTCACAGGATCGCATGAGTGGAGTAGGCATGATCCCATGGGATGAGGAGAGGAGCGTAATGAGAGATCAGGTCACCAAACAGCAGAAAATGGAGTTTGGTGGGCCAACTGTTCTGCTTTTCTTAGAAATATTCAGATAGATATTTTCAGATTATCTTCCAGGGTATCATGAAACACAAAGCTTGAGTCTGGTTACTGTCAAGTTAACAGTACATAAGAATATTTCAAATCTCAAACCACATACAGACGATTGGTATCTAGTAGGAAATAAGCTACAGGAATCTAAGTTTGAGAGGGACTTAGGAGTAGATAATAAGCTACAGGAATCTATGTGTGAGAGGGACTTGGGAGCCAACACTGTACCTATCTTGTCGCCGGAGCCCCCACACCTGCAACTCGAGAGTGGATAGATAGAACCATTTTCCAACTAACAGCTAAACGAATCGTTTTGTCCACAACTGAAAACTGTGTTTAGATACTAAACTGGTAACCCAGCCGATGCAGTCTCCCCAAAAGTTCTTATAACCCTTTAGGAACATTATCGGAAAACATCTCTCGATAACCCCCTAAAGGATTTCTTTAAATTATTTGCATCCCATCTCATTACTATCCTTCTCACCTGACCTTACATCTCAACAGAGAGTTCCTCTATCTGTAGGATCCCGTTATTCTATCCTTGAGACCATTTAACCGTCTCTTCAGACCTTCTTGGAACCCTTAACAGCTTCGCAAATAGCCATCATCAACCCTGCTATGAAATCACATTAGCAACCTCGACGGTCCCAATCATAGCACATCATCACAACTAGCACATATCCCTGGCCTCATGATATCTGATATACGCTAAGTATAACGGGGGATCAACGGAAGTATATCGTCACAACATGTCAGTATATTACCTCCCATCATATCTAGCCAGGTATCATTATGCTGTCATTACGTATGCAATATAAATGGCTCTCCTTACTACCAAGTTGTTCTCGAAGCGGATGTGTGCCGTTTATGCTGGAAGTTTGCGAGACTGGGCGGAGTGGCCGTGCTCGTAACACTTGTCAGGTTGTAGTTAATGTGTCTGCGCCGAGGCAGGACCTCCTCACCATGGAAGGGGTAAGTCGTGGTGAGGATCGAGGAGTGAGAGGTTGAAGAGGGGAAAAAAAAAAGAAAATATCAGGAGGTGATGTAATACTATAATGAGCCACGGACGTATTTTGGGCTTTAAGCCTCCGCTGTACTGGCATGTCACAATCTTATGGTATAGAGGGAGTTAGAGCTTGGAGTATGGACGATGGAAGCGACGTTTGAGGAGTAATGAAGACTCTTGACTCACACAAGGAGACGATGAGTAAATAGATGTCAGATATGGAGTTGTACAGGGGATGTAAAGAGTAAGAAAAGATATTGGATCCAGAAGTACGGTGGGAGAAGTGGGGCCTAAGCCTCCTGTAGTATGGATCACATCGTTCATCAAGGGGGCGTAGCAACACCAGGAAAAACAAAGAAGGAATTGTGCTGTAAAAGAAAATGTGAGGCCAACTCCTCTCCGCCGCTTGGGGAACGAGGCTTACCCAAGTCTCTGGATCCAGGCAGCTACCGTTCTAGGCAGCCACGCCTGGAATCCCACAGAGAACGGCCATCACGCCCACTACAAACCCCTCACTCCCAGTTTCATTAGCTCGTCTTGCGTTTACCTCAGCTGCCTGCTTTCGACAGTGAGTCCCGTTGTCAAAGACCTTTATCTCGTTCACCCAACGTCCAGTGGCCACTCAGAGGTTCCACTAGACACAGCAATTCGACGACCATGATGCTGAGGGGGAAACTGCTTTACCACAGGCACTTTATTTTTAGGCAGTAAGGATAGTTAAGGGTAGAGGATGATGGAAGGAAGGGAGAGAGAGAAGAATGATGATGAAGGATATAAGGAAGGAGGGAGATGATCATGATGGGAATAAGGATGGAGTGGGATGATGGTGTTGGAAGAAAGGACGAAAAGAGGGGTAATCATATAAGAAGTAAGGATACATAAGGATGATAATGATAGCAGGGAGGATGGAGAAGGGATGATAATCCTGGCAGTAAGGATGGAAAATGATAGAAATGATGGAAGTAAGGATGGAGAATGATGGTAGTGATGGAAATAGGGATGGAGAATGATGACAAGGGTGGAAGTGAGGATAAACTTGATGGAGGAACGATGATGAAGATGAGAGATAATGAAGAACAGCACCATCACCTTATGACGATATGACCACGGATGATGAACTGAGATCGGAGGGACGAAAGAGAGAATAAACTCTAAGACTCAGTTTGGAGGAAGTGGATCTGCAAGAGATAAATGTCGAAGTATAACCGACTCGCTGAAAAGACAAGTGAAGCAAGTGGACCATATGATTTGCCTGGTCGATTGTTTAGACCCGACACACGATTTCCTCTCGAAACAAACACAGATGAAATAAGATAAGATGTCTTTGATTGTCAAATTGCATACATGATACAATATGAAATTCAAGGTTAAGAAGCATAAGGATTATAATATGATAATAAGAACTACATTATGAGAGTCAGCTACGATGCGATTCTTTACGACACAGTTTCGTTCAGTGTTCTCGTTGTCTCTCTGTGTACGTACGGTAAGCTGAGGTAAAAAAAATAAAGTCTCGAGACACGTGTGATCGAAGCTGTATCGAACAGTTCAACACAGCTTCGAACAGGAGCACATCTGAAGCTCAGGTTTCAAGCGTGGCTCCCCCATTGACTGTGCATTCCACAGTGAGGTAAATTTCCAGCTCTGAGAGTGAAAAGATGTAACACGAGAGCAAAATTCTCGAAGTGGAAAAAAGGACTTAAACATCGAAAGGCATGTCGGTACGTAAGGTTGTGAGTTCGTTGTCAAGGAATTACTGTCCCTGTCATTCCTCTACATATTTACGATGCCGCGGAAAAGTCACATGTCATTTGTGTAGACGTAAAGGCAAGTCCTGTGTGTGTGTGTGTCTGTGTGTGTGTGGGTTAGTTGGCACTCGTATATATATATGTATTTAAATATATATATATATATATATATATATATATATATATATATATATATATATATGTATTTAAATATATATATAAGTTGTAGATGTATAGACAAATCACTAGAGGCTTTGTAACGGAAGCAGTAGCGAGGTACCGGCACATTACCACCATTGCTCATCAGAAACTTTACCAAATTGTATGCAAATCCTCTTTAGTTAATGAGACCCTAAAACGAATATTATCTTCTCTGGTGTCCGCCCATAACCAGTGAACATTTGGAGCTCTCGCGTCGCTATTACACGATTTTTTTTTTTATTATCATTTTCGCTCAGCCAGCTAAACTACGCTCGTCCGCTAGATATGAACATGCTTAAAAAAGCCACTTCAGAGCGTCATGAAAGATTCTTTAACGAGGGAAGAGAGAGACACATTTAGGATATGAGAGAGAGAGACAGAGAGATAGTGAGAGAGAGAGAGACAGATAAACAGACTCAGAGGACGTGAGGGACGTATTACACCAAAGTTGATAATTCGCTTAACTCTAACGGTGTCAAAGAACAAGGGTTCGATAATGGTTAGTAAAAATCTCCGAACCTGTGCGTAATTTCTTCGTCTAACATCTGCTACACAAAAGGGCCTTTGGCTGTCTCATCACGACCCTTTAGCTGCACCTCATCTTCACTAACTACCGCTCATACCAATCACCTGATGAACCATTAAACACATGCTGTGCCATCCCTTCCTTCTCTACCATCACCAACTGGTCTATCATTACCCCCTACACTCCCATCACCACCTACACCACCATCACCACTTGCTCTACCATCACCACCTACTACACTAATCACCATTTGCTCTACTGCCCTCATAACCCCCCCACCCCATTACCAACTCTGCAATTGCTCATAAGAAAAGCTAGATCCTGGCTCAGTCTTTCCCACTTCTGGCGTCTCGCGTCGTAATCATCATCGTCCGATAATGTTTCTCATCTTCACTGCAAAATCAACCATTACCTTCCATCCCCCATGACTGTCAGTCTATTCTTCCTTATGGTAAAGAAATTCAACGTAAGAAAAATGAAAAGAGTTCCAGAAGGGTATATCATAAGTCATGGCCTTCGGGTGATGTTTATTAGTCTCTGTAACGTTTTAAGTCACCGAAAATGGGCGAAGTTACAAAGTCTCTGTAATGTTTCAAGTCACCGAAAATGGACGAAGGTGTATCGCCTACATCTCCTGCTCTGGCAAGTCCCACTGGACTTGAGCTCTTGGAGAGATGGCTATTTCCTACGGCCAGCCTCCCCGTCTAAGGCCATTAAAGAGCCGCACCTTTTCCCCCCTCTCTCAAGTGTACAAACTGGACCGTCCGTCATGGCATGTGAGGTAACTCTGGAAGGTCTAGCAGCCCCCACAGTAGCTAAGGTTTACGACACCACCCAACCACCACCCTTCCTCACTGTGTTTTATATCTTCACTCGGAGATGTTATTGTGTAAGACAACCCTGGTGGGCCAACTGGTGGCGGTGCAACGAGGGAAGCAGATGAAGACCAACAAATAACAGGTTTTCCTGGACTGGATGTTCTCTCCCGACCAGCTAAACCAACACGATTGCTCTTAGGAAAGAAAATGAGAAACAAAACGTCGTGTGTGTGTGTGTGTGTGTGTGTGTGTGCGTGTGTGTGTAACAGGTTGTAAATACAGACAGGTGCGACTGAGAATATTGGCTAAGAATTATAGATTCGTGTAGATGACTGTAATAGGTATGTCATGTACAATGATTCAGAAACATAGGTTTATTAATTTATTTATTCATATATATATATATATATATATATATATATATATATATATATATATATATATATATATATATATATATATATATATATATATACATATATATATCGTCTTGTCATAGCTTCTTCAGTAAAACCAGATTTGGACAGTCTATCTCAGTGGGATACGTAAAATCTTGTTAAGTTTAATGCCACGAAAACCCAATTGCTACC
>NC_092246.1:18234028-18236528 GCF_036320965.1 Panulirus ornatus
ACTGAAAAAATAAAGACTTAAAGCAGAACAAACACACACACACACACACACACACACCCATACACACACACACTTCACAGTACACATCACTGGCTCAGAACCAAAAGTAAAAATCTGACCTTTTTGGTCATCCAAACATCTAGTATCATATATTCAACTAAATTTGGCGATGAGACCTTGGAAGGAAGACCTTAGAAGAAGAGGAAGAAGAGAATAACAGTATCAAATCATCTTCAGGATTGGGAAGAAGACAATAACAATATCAGATGATCTTCAGGATTGGGAAGCAGGTGAACACACACAAACATTGAGTAATGAGATTTCTTTTCCTCACAGAGAGCACGTTCCCTCCTGGTAATATAATTCACTGGCTGTACCCTTCTTCCTTACCTCACACTTTATTCCATTCTTGGTTCCAGATATGCTTGCTTCTCGTCGTCTCCTTCATTCTTAGATACTTGATCTAGCTTTCTTCATGTTCCTTATGTTTTGCCTTTCCTTTTCAGGGGTTCTTTTTTTTAATGTCTTCATCTTAGTTCTTTTTAACTGTTTTATTTCTCATACTTTTCTCGTATCATCTGTTTCCTTGTCTTCTGTTTCCTTCTCCTTTCTTAACTATCTTACTTTCTCTCGTTTTCTCATCTCTTTCCTCATTGTTTATCCCTATCTCCCCTGCTATCTTACTTTCTCTCGTTTTCTCATCTCTTTCCTCATTGTTTATCCCTATCTCCCCTACTATCTTACTTTCTCTCGTTTTCTCATCTCTTTCCTCAATGTTTATCTTTATCTCCCCCGCAGGCACAGTGTGCAAAAGACAATAATTTGTTGCAGTTTTGTTATCATGTTTACTTGTAACAAGAGGTTTTAAACCTTTTTTCTTGACGTATAACAAGAGGAGCTAATCCTTGGCATCATTCCATCCAGTGAATAATGCCTTACGTGAGATAACTGTGACCCACTTTACAGCTTTTACTTTCTTTTTTGAGGGAGAATGAGATGAATTTGTCACCGAGGTCAGTGTTCCCTGCTAGCTCTACAGGGAAGAAAGATTGAAGACAACAGTGCAGTCATAAGCCACTTGATAGATGCCGTTTTTGACCCCCTGGAAGAGGCATTCCCTCTGAATGAGGACTAGGATATAAGGGGCGGTAGGTGGACTGTATACCGACCCCTTCTCTCGTCCCTGACACCGTTTTCAGCCCGACGTTATCATCAAGGTTGGAGGGGCCCATTACCCCAACGTCGGCCTTCATCATCCTCTTGCGTCATGAAGAGAACGTTTTACGAGTATTTAGATATTCGTGGTGTGGGGGTGAGGTTGCCTGGCCCATAATTCTCTGAAGCTTGACTCTCAGGTGCTGAGGTGGGTTAACCCGTGAGTCTCAGGGCTGCGACAGTCTGATCTGTCGCTCTCAGGGTTAAGATAGCCTGACCCATGACTCTCAGGGCTGAGAAAGCTTAACCCATGACTCTCAGGGCTGAGATAGCCTGACCCATGACTCTCAGGGCTGAGAAAGCTTAACCCATGACTCTCAGGACTGAGAAAGCTTAACCCATGACTCTCAGGGCTGAGAAAGCTTAACCCATGACTTTCAGGGCTGAGATAGCCTGACCCATGACTCTCAGGGCTGAGAAAGCTTAACCCATGACTCTCAGGGCTGGGGTAACATGACCCATAACTCTTTGAGCTGAGAGAGCAAGACCCATAACTCTCAGGGCTTCTGGAGTAGCCACGTTATGAACTACATTCCACTTTACGACCTTTCTTATCGCCTACGACCTGTTTTTACGGCCACAACCCACAGGTCAGAGGTCAAGCTGCGATACCCAAGGGAAGTAATATTGTAGTCAAGGGTCAGATTGTCGTATTCGAGGAGGAAGTTAAGACACAAGTGTATCGTAGAAGGACTTATGCAGTTACGTTCTCGGTGGCTGGACTGTATGTGAGGGAAATAATCTAGAATTTATTTTCTTACACTCTATCACATACTCCCACAACTCCTGTTTCAGGAGTAGTGCTACTCCTTCCCTTGCTCTTGTCCTCTCACTAACCCACTAAATGTTAGGGTAAAAGACGTCTCGAGGACCCAGGGGCTTCTCGTCTCGGACGTGTCATAATCAGATCTTTCCCTGTTACCAACTGAGTTTGAAACTCTTCTTTGATTTCCTTTCAGCAAATACCCTATACGTCTCTTTCAGCATTCAGAAATTCATACAGACAACACACACACACACACACACACACACACACACACACACACACCTCCATGGTGCACGCTTTTACGGTCCGTCTGGGTTCACTCACGAATAGGTTCGCATCCTAGTCACGGCAGCCGGTCCACAGTCCGCCCAGCTGTTCATCCTTCCTTAAGGGCTGGTCGCTGAAATGGGTACGTGGCATAAATTAGAGTGTGTGTGTATGTGTGTGTGTGTGTGTGTGTGTGTGTGTGTGTGTGTGTGTGTGTGTGTACATACGTAGGAGTGGAGTAGTGCTACATAT
>NC_092246.1:18239028-18274028 GCF_036320965.1 Panulirus ornatus
TCTCTCTCTCTCTCTCTCTCTCTCTCTCTCTCTCTCTCTCTCTCTCTCTCTCTCTCTCTCTCTCTCTCTCTCTCTCTCTCTCTCTCTCTCTCTCTCTCTCTCTCTCTCTCTCTCTCTCTCTCTCTCTCTCTCTCTCTCTCTCTCTCTCTCTCTCTCTCTCTCTCTCTCTCTCTCTCTCTCTCTCTCTCTCTCTCTCTCTCTCTCTCTCTCTCTCTCTCTCTCTCTCTCTCTCTCTCTCTCTCTCCTCTCTCTCTCTCTCTCTCTCTCTCTCTCTCTCTCTCTCTCTCTCTCTCTCTCTCTCTCTCTCTCTCTCTCTCTCTCTCTCTCTCTCTCTCTCTCTCTCTCTCTCTCTCGTCTATCTATTCTGTTATCCTATCTATCTATCTACCTATCTGCCTATCTATCTATCTATCTGTCTATCTATCTTTCAATCAATCTTCCTATGCTCTCATTCCTTTTTGAAGAAAAAATGCAGCTCGCTCATCCCGACGCGGCTGCAAGAGCAGGATTCTAAAGTATGCAAAACTGAAAGTTAACGAGCGCCTACGAGCTCCTGCCTGGTTATGGGTTATCAAGGAAAGAGGCTGTTGACAGAGTTTTACGATCGTATTAGCTAAAAAGATATCTGCTTGTGATCTACAAAGTTTTGAGGAGGCGTGTCTGTTGATCTGATGATGATGCTTCCTTCCCCTCACACACACACACACACACACACACACACACACACACACACACACACACACACACACACACACACACACACACATATTTCATATATATATATATATATATATATATATATATATATATATATATATATATATATATATATATATATATATATATATATATATATTATTTTTTTTTTGCTTTGTCGCTGTTTCCCGCGTTTGCGAGGTAGCGCAAGGAAACAGACGAAAGAAATGGCCCAACCCACCCCCATACACATGTATATACATACGTCCACACACGTAAATATACATACCTACACAGCTTTCCATGGTTTACCCCATACGCTTCACATGCCCTGATCAATCCAATGACAGCACGTCAACCCCGGTATACCACATCGATCCAATTCACTCTATTCCTTGCCCTCCTTTCACCCTCCTGCATGTTCAGGCCCCGATCACACAAAATCTTTTTCACTCCATCTTTCCACCTCCAATCTGGTCTCCCACTTCTCCTCATTCCCTCCACCTCCGACATATATATCCTCTTGGTCAATCTTTCCTCACTCATTCTCTCCATGTGCCCAAACCATTTCAAAACACCCTCTTCTGCTCTCTCAACCACGCTCTTTTTATTTCCACACATCTCTCTTACCCTGACGTTACTTACTCGATCAAACCACCTCACGGCACACATTGTCCTCAAACATCTCATTTCCAGCACATCCATCCTCCTGCGCACAACTCTATCCATAGCCCACGCCTCGCAACCATACAACATTGTTGGAACCACTATTCCTTCAAACATACCCATTTTTGCTTTCCGAGATAGTGTTCTCGACTTCCACACATTCTTCAAGGCTCCCAGGATTTTCGCCCCCTCCCCCACCCTATGATCCACTTCCGCTTCCATGGTTCCATCCGCTGCCAAATCCACTCCCAGATATCTAAAACACTTTACTTCCTCCAGTTTTTCTCCATTCAATCTTACCTCCCAATTGACTTGACCCTCAACCCTACTGTACCTAATAACCTTGCTCTTATTCACATTTACTCTTAACTTTCTTCTTTCACACACTTTACCAAACTCAGTCACCAGCTTCTGCAGTTTCTCACATGAATCAGCCACCAGCGCTGTATCATCAGCGAGCAACAACTGACTCACTTCCCAAGCTCTCTCATCCCCAACAGACTTCATACTTGCCCCTCTTTCCAAAACTCTTGCATTCACCTCCCTAACAACACCATCCATAAACAAATTAAACAACCATGGAGACATCACACACCCCTGCCGCAATCCTACATTCACTGAGAACCAATCACTTTCCTCTCTTCCTACACGTACACATGGCCTTACATCCTCGATAAAAACTTTTCACTGCTTCTAACAACTTGCCTCCCACACCATATATATATATATATATATATATATATATATATATATATATATATATATATATATATATATATATATATATATATATATATATATATATATATACTATATACAAAGGAACCCTGATGGTGGAGCGATTCGTCTGTGTCGCTTGTGTTGCAAAGATACCGATAATGGGTTTAAGCCCTTTGAAAAACTGTTTTCAAAGGGATTTGATAATGGAGTGAATCCTTAACGACGCTGCTGCTTTTGCTGCTGCTGTTGGTGCTGCTGCTGCTACTACAGAAGCCTCACTGACAAGGGTCTTGCCTTAGGGTCAAATCCTTCATGCTCACGGGTCGTATCGTCGTCCACAAGGGATCGTACCGTCGTGCTCGAGGGTAGTGCCGTCGATTATAAGGGCCGAACTGTCGTGCTCAGGGGTCGTACCGTCGCGTTCAAAGGTCATACCGTCGTACCCAGTGGCTTGATAGGGGAAAATTCTGGAGGAAAAAAAAAAGAGAAAGTTTATAAAAGGATAAAATGGGAAGGTCTTTCACGATATCGGTCGCATATTACGTCTGTGAAATAAGTTTTGAAATGTTTTCAGAAATTCTTAAACTTTCCACGGCAAGAAATTTTGTCCCTGCCAACCACGGTCGTGGAATTCTGGTCTTGGGTGTGGGGTGTGTAAAGTGGGAGGGCGTGGCGGCTGAGTCGTGTGTTTGGGGGAGGAAAGAAACGTGCCATGCTATCGAGAATTGTGGGTGCATACGGAACGGTGGGGAGGCAAGGAGTGCGAGCGTCTGTGGGCGCGTATATACGCACGTCAATGTGGAGGACGCATGTGTGTGTGTGTGTGTGTGTGTGTGTGTGTGTGTGTGTGTGTGTCTGTCTGTCTGTCTCAGATTTCTGAGCGAATGGTGGTGCCTCGCATGGAATCAGGAGGAGGAGGAGGAGGAGGGAGCAGCTAACTCCCAGTGGTATGTGGAATTTTAGAATTCATAGAGAATTTGATCGGTTTCTCAGACACTTTATCAGTCACTCCCAGACCTGGGGCTGTGGCCTCACCTGTGCCGCTTCCTCGATGATGATGGTGATGAGGAGGAGGAGGAGGAGTGGAGGAAGATGAAGGAGGAGAGGGAGAGGTTAGAGGATTAGCAGGGGGTGAGAGAAGATAAGCGAGGAAAGGGCTTATACGAAGGGTAAATGTTCGATGCCTCGCTCTTTCATAGTTGTGTGAGCAAGACGGTATCCAGGGCCTTGTGGTACTGTGGGACAGACGATGTCCCAGTCCTTGCGGTGCTTTGGGACAGATGATGTCCCGGTCCTTATAGCGGTAATGATGTGGGGAAGATGATGTACCGGTCCCCTGTGATGTTGTGGGTTCGACGATGTACCGAACTTTGCCATCAGCATCACTGCATTCATGCACAGCATTTGGTTCATCTATCCTCGTTTCTCTCCCCATATACTTCCATGTGGGGACATATTATCTTTCGCCTCTGATGACAGATCTCGAGTATGTCTTAGACCTGGGGAGAAAAATCTCTTGACTATCTCTTATCCCCCAGGAATATTTCCTTTGTCTCTTTAAACTCTCGTGACAGTCTCGCGGATCTCACTGCTTCACGGTGAGATTGCTGCTGGCAGTGAGTTCACTTGTGAGACTCTGCTGGCACTGCTTCCCATTGGTGAGAGAAACACTTCTGGCACTTCCTCCAGTGGTAAGGGATCCTGGTGGCACTGACTTCAGTGTTGAGATCCTGGTGGCACTGACTTCAGTGTTGAGATCCTGGTGGCACTGACTTCAGTGTTGAGATACGAGTTCTTCTGCAGTGTATGCTACTAACTGCTTGTTCTCCCTAGACGCCAAAGGTAGTTTGTCTCTTATCTTTTCTCTCGTGGCTTTAATGTCCTGTCATTATGTTATTTTGGAGTCTGGAAGCCTCGTCTGACATTCCCTATAGAGCGTGGGCCTTGTCCTCGTTCTCATGTTCTCCTCAAAAGTAAAAATACAAAAGACTTTTGGTAAATGCCATAATGTCTGTGTGTGTGTGTGTGTGTGTGTGTGTGTGTGTGTGTGTGTGTGTGTGTGTGTGTGTGTATGTGTGTGTGTGCGTCTGCGCAGCCACTGATGTCCTGGACAAGACAAACATAGTGACAGACTTTCCTCTGCTTGGACAACTAACTCCATCCTGATAAATGAATCTGTCTGCGCCACCCAGCATCTTGAACAGACTTGGCCACTCAGGTTACTGCTGATGCTGCTGGTCCCAGGAGGAGCGTCGCCGTCTGCCAATCAGAGACTGACACCACGATAGACTAGCAAACACCGACCAGGTCAACCAGTCTCCTGCAAACACTGACCAGGTCAACCAGTCTCCTGCAAACACCGACCAAGTCGACCAGTCTCCTGCAAACACCGACCAAGTCGACCAGTCTCCTGCAAACACCGACCAGGTCAACCAGTCTCTTGCAACAAGTCTCCTAGGACCCAAACGTCTCATTTAACAAGAGTATAAAGATTTTCTCATTCTTAATAGTGGTATAGGAGACAGGGTACCCCATTCTCGTTCAGTGTTTGCCTAACGAAGTATCAAAAGTTTGCAGTGAATGCGACTATGCTAATGAGAATTGAGAGCCAGTCAGGCTACCCACGAACACAATAAGAAGGTTCGTATTGTATTGTTGTTTGGATCGATTTAATGAAAGGTTTTCCATCATCAGCTGTCTGCAAATTAAGAAGAAAACGTCATCTTAAGAAAAGGTATATGGCTCAGAATTCTCTACACCAGAGAGAACGGACACACACACACACACACACACACACACACACACACACACGCATGTTCCTGATCATGAGCGAGTACGGGCCAGTCCAGTGTCGGACCCTCCATGGGTTCGAAGTCTGGTCGTGTCTGACAGCTGGCCCACAACCAACCCGGTTGTTCATCCCTTCAACGTATTACCAACCTAACCAAAATTTAGGTGTAGGAGAGAGGCGCCTTGAGTCCCATATCTCCCCCTTCGTCTGAAACCCTGTCCAGCCAGACTCCACCTTCCCCTCGAAGACCTACTTCCCCACAGTCAGACTAAGTTACTCCCCTTACAATTTCTACGTAGGAATAGAACTGACAGGACTCGTTTTATAACATGAGACTCCACAATGGAGTTACCGAGCCATGCTTACTGTGGATCCGTTCGGTCCATGTCGACCTTTCCTGTGCCTTGACAACCATCGAGATGGTCAAAAGTCACCCCCCTCCCAAAGCTCCCTTTTCCAGCCCCATTGGTCGCTTGGAGGTCTGGCTTGGAGTCTGCTATCGCTTTTTCTCCTCCTTGCTTTTGGATCTTGAGATGTTGTGTGGGACGACTCGCTGGGGTTTTCCGTACGTGCAAAGGGATTTTCACACTCGGTCCCGGGTGCTTTATGCCGGACGTGGCGGGAAAGTGTACTGTAGGGTAAACATTTTGAATTCTGAAGCGCCCCGGTGCTGCCTCCTACCTCCTCCACACACACACACACACACACACACACACACACACACACACACACACCGTAGCTGCTGCTGCCGCTGGAGAATCATGCATGCCAGATGTGGCGGCAGAACCCGAATGGTTGACGTTCGTCTCTCTCTCTCTCTCTCTCTCTCTCTCTCTCTCTCTCTCTCCTCTCTCTCTCTCTCTCTTAGTCTCTTCTCTCTTTCTCTTTCTTTCTCTTTCTCTCTTTCTCTTTCTGTTCTCTCTCTTTCTCTCTTTCTCTTTCTTTTCTCTCTCTCCCTTTCTCTTTCTTTTTTTTTCTTTCTCTTTCTCTCTTTCTCTTTCTTTTCTCTCTCTCCCTTTCTCTTTCTCTTTTTTTCTTTCTCTTTCTCTCTTTCTCTTTCTTTTTCTCTTTCTCTTTGTCTCTTTCTCTCTCTCTCTTTCTCTCTTTCTCTCTTTCTCTTTCTCTCTTTCTTTTTCTCTCTTTCTCTTTCTCTCTTTCTCTTTCTCTCTTTCTCTTTCTCTTTTTCTCTTTCTCTTTTTCTCTTTCTCTTCTCTCTCTCTCTCTCTCTCTCTCTCTCTCTCTCTCTCTCTCTCTCTCTCTCTCTCTCTCTCTCTCTCTCTCTCTCTCTAGTAATCAAACTTGAGCCATTTTCCCCCTTAAGACACACCACAATATTTCCCAAGCAAAGCTGGAGTTTCACCCAAAGTCAGATCTCCATTTCCATCTCGGCATTGCGTGTAATAACACTTTCTCCCGCGCTAATCTTTTCTGTCTGTTCTTTCAAGGTTCATGATTGAACCCAGTATGGCGTTGGGGGATTCGATTCCTCAACTTTGATTACTTTTGGTTCAGAGGATATTCTTCTTTAGGATCCTTATGATTCTCCTCCGTTGTATGATCAGTCCTAGAGTGAGGTCTAGTGTGTCAGGATCTTACGTATGAGGTATGTGGTGATGAAAATGGAAAAAAATATGATTTATGTAAGATAGCAAAGGCGAAGACTTCATGGGTCATAGAAGACATTATAAGTCGTGGTTCTTTCGTTACATTCGCTGTGCAGTGACTACCCATCGCATTTTCGTGCACATGGGAGACATATGTTTTGATATATCAGTTCGTGGGAATGGACGATTCCTTCACTGGGGGTGAAAAGTGACAGAGACAAAATCTCTCGTCAAAAAACCTCTTACGATCGTCGTAAAGAAAACATTAAGTTAAAAAGCTTTTACGTTCGTCGTAAACAAAATATTATGTTAAAAAGCTCTTACGTTCGTCGTAAAGAAAACATTAATTTAAAAAGCTTTTACGTTCGTCGTAAACAAAATATTATGTTAAAAAGGTTTTACGTTCGTTGTGAATAGATACAACGTTCGCAGCTGTAGTCTTCTGTTTTATGCATCCATTTTCACAGTCATATTTTCTTTTTGTATCCATCTTCATCTTCAGCATAAATCATGAGAGACTCTTTCATTTTGATCCATTCTAAACAAACCCAACAGTTGGCATTTCTTACCAGCAATGCCTTCGGAGAGAAAATCAAGAATAATGAGGCTGGATGAGTATTCAATCCTGATATTTGGAAAAGAAAACAAGGAATCCCTGGTAAAATCTAAATTTATGAGGATTTTATGAGGCTGATCTCTCACGATGCCGCTGGTAACAGTTTAATGAAACTCCCCCAGTGTGTCTTCTATCACCTTGATATATGGTGGTCTAGTTTGCCGTAAGCCAATATACGTGACCTTCCCTGGCACGGGGTCTTGACGCTGCATTATGGAGGCTTTGGCTAAGATGCAGTGATTATGTTGCTCAACACATTACAGTTTGGCCAGGGTGGTGGCCTTGTCACTGCTGGTCCCCTCGCTGTTATTGTCACTGCTGGTCCGGTCGCTCTTGTCATCACTGCTGATCCCCTCGCTGTTGCTGTCACTGCTGGTCCGGTCTCTCTTGTTGTCACTGCTGGTCCCCTTGCTGTTGTTGCCACTGCTGGTCCCCTCGCTGTTGTTGTCACTGCTGGTCCTCTCGCTGTTGCATGTCACTGCTGGTCACCCTCTATAATCATTAGATGTGCATGTCGCGAATAGGATCTTCAACACAGGAATAATCAACGGATTAATTTCTACGAGAAATATTGAGAAGTCAGGCAGAAATCTATGCAACATATTCACAGAAAATATGATGAATGACTGGGAGTACACCAACCAAAAAGCATATTCCAATCGAATGTATGGAAGTAATGGATATCAACATATCTTTATGGTTGTATGTGACGTGTCTGAACTCCCAGCCATCGACCTGCTCAGTGTAGAATAGTTTGTCATCAACATTAATGATCAAGACAGTGATTATACACGATCAAACAACACCCAGAATTTTAAACACATGATGAGATAACATACACAGGGTTCATTTGACTCAGTCGAAGGTATGTAGACTAAGAGGGTAAAAAGGGTAAGAGTTCCTGAAATAAAAGTTTCTCGTATTCTTGTACATACGAATGTTGAAAATGGAAAGGTTATTGGACAGAAAAGAGGATGAAATAAGACCGAACAGACGCCACAGGTTCAGTGTATGATGGGAGGGAGATCTATCCACCAGTCGACCTTCATGTTGCTTCAATAATTCCCCACCGTCAGTTCAGCTGTTCATGCCTCCTCCGTCTCCTCCCTCCCTCCCTCCAAGCTCTCCCTCTCTCCCTCCTCGTGACTCAGTCTCTGTCGAACGGCGTCGCTGAAATAAAAAAGATCTGGGAAATTATGTTTCCGACGTGGGAGGAATTCCAAGGTTCGTCCTTCGAGAGGTTTCACATCTCTCCACCTCAACAGGGTCACCGGCCTTCGTGAATTGAAGATGAGTATATACGTCTATGGCAAACTGGAACTCGAGAATGGATTTCTTTTCAGGATAATTTACCGTTAATTGAGAGCTTGGTTCATGGTTATCTTAAGTAGCTGTCCAAGAAAGTTTTAGAAGTCCCATCTCACTCTTAGGCTCATGTTGTTTCTAAATACTTACTGTATTCTCGCCATTATCATCGAAGCAACAAAATTGGTGATTATGTGCATTTTGCCGTTTAGTTAAGTACATTATCGTTTTAAGATAGAATTTGATGGTAAAGAATATCTGATACTTCGTTTTCCTTTATTTGTAAAAGAGAATCCGATAATCTATAGATGTCCTTTCCCTCAAAGCATAGGACATACTTTTAAAGTAACACTTAGAGATCTCGTCCACTTAATCTATTCACTGCTTCGTAGGAATCTGTATGAAATTCACTGTTGATCAAACAAGAGTCAAAAACATCGAATATAATCACTGGATCTCAGTGGCTCTCTGATCATGGAAAGTCATTCGTCTTGAACATTGGTTCGATGATTCAATCGTCCTTAAGGACCAAAACCCTAGAGAGAGAGAGAGAGAGAGAGAGAGAGAGAGAGAGAGAGAGAGAGAGAGGAGAGGAGAGGTAGAGAGGAGAGAGAGAGAGAGAGAGAGAGGTTCGTGGACATCCATTGGCCTCCGACACACCTCGCTTGTCATCTGCCACGAATAATCCGCGAGACTGGACACCCGCTTCCAGCAGCTACGGCTGAGAGAATCCTCTTCGCGCTCTGCTGCTCGCGTTTTGACAAAGTTGGGAACTTTGCGAGAAGCAGTCCGCTCGGGCAATGTTGAAGGCCCCCTCTGTGGATTATTGATGTCACTGTCGCTCAGCGAAACTTTCCCTTAGCAGGGCCTCGTAGAGATCTAAGGGGGCTGGGCTCCTTCTCATCCGACCTGACGTAACTAAATGCTAGGTTCTGGTAGGCCTGGAACAAGACGCACCATTAGGATCCAGGTATGCTTGAGTAAAGCTGAACTCAAGCTTCTTACAGATGAACTAAGCTGATTACCTTGAAGCCAATACAGCATAGAATATCTTCGGAACGAAAAGAAAACAGTAAGGCATCCTTATGTTAGCCTACATGGAAAAGAACATTATCTTCGTAGTCAGTCATGGAAAACAAGATATACATTTCCTTCACAGCACAGAAAAAGCGAAGAAAAATAGTCACGGTCTGGAAAGTATCAGCAAATGTTTATGTGATCCACAGAAAAGGTTTAGATATATCCATATTCTTCCATGTTTCATATTCCCAGGCTTTGTGCTGCGTCCACCCACGACGGGCTTGCCAAACACAAAAGAAAGACGACATCTGGAGGAAAAGCAACCCAAAGTCTCGCACGTTCGGCCGTCCACACACACACACACACACACACCCACACAGACTTATATGGCCAACGCTTTCCTTCTACTGCACGAGACATGGGGCTCTGAAACTCGCAGCAGAACAGCTAAACGAAGCCTTTTAGTGGCGTGGTGTTAGGAGCATGGGTGATGTTCTGTTGTTAAAAGAGGAGTCGAAATGGATCAGACACAACAACATTTTGACCGAGATTGCTTTATAATTCAATCTATTTATAGAATTGATGCCTGTAGTTGCCATATGATTCAACATATTCAACGTTCCAGTAAAGAAATGGTTGCTAATATAGTCTGAAAACTATTTTCTAACATCAATTTGATAACATAGAAGCAAAGTTAAGATTCCTATCTCCCTCATGACCATATTTATTCAGTCACCTGTTTTTACCAGCTGTCCTCACTTGTCCATCTTGGCCATATTTAGCCACCTGTCCTCACCTGGCCACATTGATTTCCACCTGGCCAACTGTCTTCTCCTCTCCTGAGCAGGCCACCTTGGCCTCAGCTGGTCTTCTGTCCTCAGAGACCCCTGCTCTACCTCGTTACCAGTCCAGAAATCTTCAACCTCCCCCAGCATTCTCACTTGCCTCCACCTTGTCACTAATGACGCCGTGGACTATAATGACGAGGCGACAGAAGACTCTCAGATACATGTTGGATGGCAGATGATGTCGTCTCCATCTCGAGCCCTCCACTTAGGGTGGTGCATGTGTGGAGTGTGACAGCCTCCAACCGAGAGGGGAAAGAAACACTTTTTCTCGAATCGATTCAAAAGACCCCAAGACCTTTTCTGGGACAGCGATGTACACCAGGAACCTTATGAGAAAAATGTGCTGGAAATGAGATGTTTGAGGACAATGTGTGGTGTGAGGTGGTTTGATCGAGTAAGTAACGTAAGGGTAAGAGAGATGTGTGGAAATAAAAAGAGCGTGGTTGAGAGAGCAGAAGAGGGTGTTTTGAAATGGTTCGGGCACATGGAGAGAATGAGTGAGGAAAGGTTGACCAAGAGAATATATGTGTCGGAGGTGGAGGGAACGAGGAGAAGAGGGAGACCAAATTGGAGGTGGAAAGATGGAGTGAAAAAGATTTTATGTGATCGGGGCCTGAACATGCAGGAGGGTGAAAGGAGGGCAAGGAATATAGTGAATTGGAGCGATGTGGTATACCGGGGTTGACGTGCTGTCAGTGGATTGAATCAGGGCATGTGAAGCGTCTGGGGTAAACCATGGAAAGCTGTGTAGGTATGTATATTTGCGTGTGTGGACGTATGTATATACATGTGTATGGGGGTGGGGTTGGGCCATTTCTTTCGTCTGTTTCCTTGCGCTACCTCGCAAACGCGGGAGACAGCGACAAAGCAAAAAAAAAAAAAAAAAAATATATATATATATATATATATATATATATATATATATATATATATATATATATATATATATATATATATATATATATATATATATATGTGTGTGTGTGTGTGTGTGTGCGTGTGTGAGTGTGTGTGTGTGTGTGTGTGTATAAATCAACTCCTCAAAACTGTGCAGAAAACGTATGAAACACAGAGAAGCCTCCGCCCACCACCAGCTTGGGCAATAACGACGCCATGGCAATACAGTCGTTGGCGAGACGTCATATTCCAGCAGCAGCAGCATTATACTACCTTTGCCTCATCCTGCCTTTGCTGCACCAGGTCTGGTCTCGGTGTCATGGAGACGAGGAATGAATAGATAATGGAGGGTTGGTGGGTGAAGGTTAGTGACAAGATGAGGACAGGTGACCCGGTGAGAGGTTAGGTGTGACAGGGGTGAACGCAGGTGACCAAAATGACAAGGCTGATGACTGAGTAATGGCGATACTCGAGATGGAGAACAATTTACGAAATGTGCGAAGAACTAGATAGATACTTGAGAGAACTTGAAAAGATACTATCTACTGTACGTACTAATAGATTCTTCTACATTTCAGGGATTCGATTCAGTGCTTTGGACGTAGATGTTGATCTGAATTGACGTGTGGTATCGGTTGTGCTACAAAAGTGTCATTTAGTATGAGGGATGTAGAGGCTTGAGTACAGGTGGATACAGGTATGTAGGTGTGGCTACATATTGTAGTGTGTGATATTGGTGTGTACAATACAGGTTTACGTGTGTGCAAGTGTTTGGGTACATACTTCGATGGGAGTGATGGCATTTGGGTGTAAACATGCATCTTCCCCCATTACCCACCTTGTCTTTTATTTTCTCCCCACTTCTCACTATCCTGCCATACCGCCTCATCATCTCCCACCACATCTGGAACGCTTTTTCGTTTCTGCCAATTGTTCCTGAATGTAAAACTTCGGTATCTGGTGTCCAGGTTAGCCGCCATAAGCTGATCCGTTAACTTCTCCGATCTCTTCACCTCATCATTTCCACAAGACAGACAGGAGCCATTTTCCCTTGGTTGGAGTATACGCATCTTATCCCACTACCATACACAATCTCCTCAGTGTTGTCTTCACTAAGTAAAACCACTGCTGATGTAGATGCTAACCAAATCGTCATTATAAACAAACTTCACATAAACATCACATCTTCTTCCTCCATCTCCTGAGGGAGCGATGCGACGACATCACACGTATACAAGTCTGTGATTCTATACGTGATGAGATTCTGTCGACTCGATTTGTGAACACCATGTAAAGGTGTCGTCGAGCAGCTGTAAACAAGGGTTCGAGAAGGGAGCATCGTTGACGGACCTATATCTCTCTCCCCTGGTGGCAAATGGTAGCCAGGGGCCTCCTGATGGCTAAGCCATAGGATTGCTGGTGGCAAATGGTAGCCAGGGGCCTCCTGATGGCTAAGCCATAGGATTGCTGGTGGCAAATGGTAGCCAGGGGCCTCCTGATGGCTAAGCCATAGGATTGCTGGTGGCAAATGGTAGCCAGGGGCCTCCTGATGGCTAAGCCATAGGATTGCTGGTGGCAAATGGTAGCCAGGGGCCTCCTGATGGCTAAGCCATAGGATTGCTGGTGGCAAATGGTAGCCAGGGGCCTCCTGATGGCTAAGCCATAGGATTGCTGGTGGCAAATGGTAGCCAGGGGCCTCCTGATGGCTAAGCCATAGGATTGCTGGTGGCAAATGGTAGCCAGGGGCCTCCTGATGGCTAAGCCATAGGATTGCTGGTGGCAAATGGTAGCCAGGGGCCTCCTGATGGCTAAGCCATAGGATTGCTGGTGGCAAATGGTAGCCAGGGGCCTCCTGATGGCTAAGCCATAGGATTGCTGGTGGCAAATGGTAGCCAGGGGCCTCCTGATGGCTAAGCCATAGGATTGCTGGTGGCAAATGGTAGCCAGGGGCCTCCTGATGGCTAAGCCATAGGATTGCTGGTGGCAAATGGTAGCCAGGGGCCTCCTGATGGCTAAGCCATAGGATTGCTGGTGGCAAATGGTAGCCAGGGGCCTCCTGATGGCTAAGCCATAGGATTGCTGGTGGCAAATGGTAGCCAGGGGCCTCCTGATGGCTAAGCCATAGGATTGCTGGTGGCAAATGGTAGCCAGGGGCCTCCTGATGGCTAAGCCATAGGATTGCTGGTGGCAAATGGTAGCCAGGGGCCTCCTGATGGCTAAGCCATAGGATTGCTGGTGGCAAATGGTAGCCAGGGGCCTCCTGATGGCTAAGCCATAGGATTGCTGGTGGCAAATGGTAGCCAGGGGCCTCCTGATGGCTAAGCCATAGGATTGCTGGTGGCAAATGGTAGCCAGGGGCCTCCTGATGGCTAAGCCATAGGATTGCTGGTGGCAAATGGTAGCCAGGGGCCTCCTGATGGCTAAGCCATAGGATTGCTGGTGGCAAATGGTAGCCAGGGGCCTCCTGATGGCTAAGCCATAGGATTGCTGGTGGCAAATGGTAGCCAGGGGCCTCCTGATGGCTAAGCCATAGGATTGCTGGTGGCAAATGGTAGCCAGGGGCCTCCTGATGGCTAAGCCATAGGATTGCTGGTGGCAAATGGTAGCCAGGGGCCTCCTGATGGCTAAGCCATAGGATTGCTGGTGGCAAATGGTAGCCAGGGGCCTCCTGATGGCTAAGCCATAGGATTGCTGGTGGCAAATGGTAGCCAGGGGCCTCCTGATGGCTAAGCCATAGGATTGCTGGTGGCAAATGGTAGCCAGGGGCCTCCTGATGGCTAAGCCATAGGATTGCTGGTGGCAAATGGTAGCCAGGGGCCTCCTGATGGCTAAGCCATAGGATTGCTGGTGGCAAATGGTAGCCAGGGGCCTCCTGATGGCTGAGCCATAGGATTGCTGGTGGCAAATGGTAGCCAGGGGCCTCCTGATGGCTAAGCCATAGGATTGCTGGTGGCAAATGGTAGCCAGGGGCCTCCTGATGGCTAAGCCATAGGATTGCTGGTGGCAAATGGTAGCCAGGGGCCTCCTGATGGCTAAGCCATAGGATTGCTGGTGGCAAATGGTAGCCAGGGGCCTCCTGATGGCTAAGCCATAGGATTGCTGGTGGCAAATGGTAGCCAGGGGCCTCCTGATGGCTAAGCCATAGGATTGCTGGTGGCAAATGGTAGCCAGGGGCCTCCTGATGGCTAAGCCATAGGATTGCTGGTGGCAAATGGTAGCCAGGGGCCTCCTGATGGCTGAGCCATAGGATTGCTGGTGGCAAATGGTAGCCAGGGGCCTCCTGATGGCTAAGCCATAGGATTGCTGGTGGCAAATGGTAGCCAGGGGCCTCCTGATGGCTAAGCCATAGGATTGCTGGTGGCAAATGGTAGCCAGGGGCCTCCTGATGGCTAAGCCATAGGATTGCTGGTGGCAAATGGTAGCCAGGGGCCTCCTGATGGCTAAGCCATAGGATTGCTGGTGGCAAATGGTAGCCAGGGGCCTCCTGATGGCTAAGCCATAGGATTGCTGGTGGCAAATGGTAGCCAGGGGCCTCCTGATGGCTAAGCCATAGGATTGCTGGTGGCAAATGGTAGCCAGGGGCCTCCTGATGGCTAAGCCATAGGATTGCTGGTGGCAAATGGTAGCCAGGGGCCTCCTGATGGCTAAGCCATAGGATTGCTGGTGGCAAATGGTAGCCAGGGGCCTCCTGATGGCTAAGCCATAGGATTGCTGGTGGCAAATGGTAGCCAGGGGCCTCCTGATGGCTAAGCCATAGGATTGCTGGTGGCAAATGGTAGCCAGGGGCCTCCTGATGGCTAAGCCATAGGATTGCTGGTGGCAAATGGTAGCCAGGGGCCTCCTGATGGCTAAGCCATAGGATTGCTGGTGGCAAATGGTAGCCAGGGGCCTCCTGATGGCTAAGCCATAGGATTGCTGGTGGCAAATGGTAGCCAGGGGCCTCCTGATGGCTAAGCCATAGGATTGCTGGTGGCAAATGGTAGCCAGGGGCCTCCTGATGGCTAAGCCATAGGATTGCTGGTGGCAAATGGTAGCCAGGGGCCTCCTGATGGCTAAGCCATAGGATTGCTGGTGGCAAATGGTAGCCAGGGGCCTCCTGATGGCTAAGCCATAGGATTGCTGGTGGCAAATGGTAGCCAGGGGCCTCCTGATGGCTAAGCCATAGGATTGCTGGTGGCAAATGGTAGCCAGGGGCCTCCTGATGGCTAAGCCATAGGATTGCTGGTGGCAAATGGTAGCCAGGGGCCTCCTGATGGCTAAGCCATAGGATTGCTGGTGGCAAATGGTAGCCAGGGGCCTCCTGATGGCTAAGCCATAGGATTGCTGGTGGCAAATGGTAGCCAGGGGCCTCCTGATGGCTAAGCCATAGGATTGCTGGTGGCAAATGGTAGCCAGGGGCCTCCTGATGGCTAAGCCATAGGATTGCTGGTGGCAAATGGTAGCCAGGGGCCTCCTGATGGCTAAGCCATAGGATTGCTGGTGGCAAATGGTAGCCAGGGGCCTCCTGATGGCTAAGCCATAGGATTGCTGGTGGCAAATGGTAGCCAGGGGCCTCCTGATGGCTAAGCCATAGGATTGCTGGTGGCAAATGGTAGCCAGGGGCCTCCTGATGGCTAAGCCATAGGATTGCTGGTGGCAAATGGTAGCCAGGGGCCTCCTGATGGCTAAGCCATAGGATTGCTGGTGGCAAATGGTAGCCAGGGGCCTCCTGATGGCTAAGCCATAGGATTGCTGGTGGCAAATGGTAGCCAGGGGCCTCCTGATGGCTAAGCCATAGGATTGCTGGTGGCAAATGGTAGCCAGGGGCCTCCTGATGGCTAAGCCATAGGATTGCTGGTGGCAAATGGTAGCCAGGGGCCTCCTGATGGCTAAGCCATAGGATTGCTGGTGGCAAATGGTAGCCAGGGGCCTCCTGATGGCTAAGCCATAGGATTGCTGGTGGCAAATGGTAGCCAGGGGCCTCCTGATGGCTAAGCCATAGGATTGCTGGTGGCAAATGGTAGCCAGGGGCCTCCTGATGGCTAAGCCATAGGATTGCTGGTGGCAAATGGTAGCCAGGGGCCTCCTGATGGCTAAGCCATAGGATTGCTGGTGGCAAATGGTAGCCAGGGGCCTCCTGATGGCTAAGCCATAGGATTGCTGGTGGCAAATGGTAGCCAGGGGCCTCCTGATGGCTAAGCCATAGGATTGCTGGTGGCAAATGGTAGCCAGGGGCCTCCTGATGGCTAAGCCATAGGATTGCTGGTGGCAAATGGTAGCCAGGGGCCTCCTGATGGCTAAGCCATAGGATTGCTGGTGGCAAATGGTAGCCAGGGGCCTCCTGATGGCTAAGCCATAGGATTGCTGGTGGCAAATGGTAGCCAGGGGCCTCCTGATGGCTAAGCCATAGGATTGCTGGTGGCAAATGGTAGCCAGGGGCCTCCTGATGGCTAAGCCATAGGATTGCTGGTGGCAAATGGTAGCCAGGGGCCTCCTGATGGCTAAGCCATAGGATTGCTGGTGGCAAATGGTAGCCAGGGGCCTCCTGATGGCTAAGCCATAGGATTGCTGGTGGCAAATGGTAGCCAGGGGCCTCCTGATGGCTAAGCCATAGGATTGCTGGTGGCAAATGGTAGCCAGGGGCCTCCTGATGGCTAAGCCATAGGATTGCTGGTGGCAAATGGTAGCCAGGGGCCTCCTGATGGCTAAGCCATAGGATTGCTGGTGGCAAATGGTAGCCAGGGGCCTCCTGATGGCTAAGCCATAGGATTGCTGGTGGCAAATGGTAGCCAGGGGCCTCCTGATGGCTAAGCCATAGGATTGCTGGTGGCAAATGGTAGCCAGGGGCCTCCTGATGGCTAAGCCATAGGATTGCTGGTGGCAAATGGTAGCCAGGGGCCTCCTGATGGCTAAGCCATAGGATTGCTGGTGGCAAATGGTAGCCAGGGGCCTCCTGATGGCTAAGCCATAGGATTGCTGGTGGCAAATGGTAGCCAGGGGCCTCCTGATGGCTAAGCCATAGGATTGCTGGTGGCAAATGGTAGCCAGGGGCCTCCTGATGGCTAAGCCATAGGATTGCTGGTGGCAAATGGTAGCCAGGGGCCTCCTGATGGCTAAGCCATAGGATTGCTGGTGGCAAATGGTAGCCAGGGGCCTCCTGATGGCTAAGCCATAGGATTGCTGGTGGCAAATGGTAGCCAGGGGCCTCCTGATGGCTAAGCCATAGGATTGCTGGTGGCAAATGGTAGCCAGGGGCCTCCTGATGGCTAAGCCATAGGATTGCTGGTGGCAAATGGTAGCCAGGGGCCTCCTGATGGCTAAGCCATAGGATTGCTGGTGGCAAATGGTAGCCAGGGGCCTCCTGATGGCTAAGCCATAGGATTGCTGGTGGCAAATGGTAGCCAGGGGCCTCCTGATGGCTAAGCCATAGGATTGCTGGTGGCAAATGGTAGCCAGGGGCCTCCTGATGGCTAAGCCATAGGATTGCTGGTGGCAAATGGTAGCCAGGGGCCTCCTGATGGCTAAGCCATAGGATTGCTGGTGGCAAATGGTAGCCAGGGGCCTCCTGATGGCTAAGCCATAGGATTGCTGGTGGCAAATGGTAGCCAGGGGCCTCCTGATGGCTAAGCCATAGGATTGCTGGTGGCAAATGGTAGCCAGGGGCCTCCTGATGGCTAAGCCATAGGATTGCTGGTGGCAAATGGTAGCCAGGGGCCTCCTGATGGCTAAGCCATAGGATTGCTGGTGGCAAATGGTAGCCAGGGGCCTCCTGATGGCTAAGCCATAGGATTGCTGGTGGCAAATGGTAGCCAGGGGCCTCCTGATGGCTAAGCCATAGGATTGCTGGTGGCAAATGGTAGCCAGGGGCCTCCTGATGGCTAAGCCATAGGATTGCTGGTGGCAAATGGTAGCCAGGGGCCTCCTGATGGCTAAGCCATAGGATTGCTGGTGGCAGATGTTAGCCAGGGGCGTCCTCATGGCTGAGCCATAGGATTGCTGGTGGCAAATGGTAGCCAGGGGCCTCCTGATGGCTGAGCCATAGGATTGCTGGTGGCAAATGGTAGCCAGGGGCCTCCTGATGGCTGAGCCATAGGATTGCTGGTGGCAAATGGTAGCCAGGGGCCTCCTGATGGCTAAGCCATAGGATTGTTGGTGGCAGACGGTAACCACAGTATCCCGATGGCTGAGCCTCAACTCTTACCCAAATTCCTTTCAATTCTATATATTCATGCATAGAAAAATATGAAGTCTACTTAAAATGTAAGTAGCGAATGATTTGATGATAACAACGCGAACTTCAGTGCCAACAATCGTGAGGGCAGGGATGTGACAACGACACTAGAGCCAGCAATGTGACGCCAATATCAGGACCACCAATGGGAGGGGTCGATCCGTGACTACAGCAGTGTTGGACGACATTATCAAGGCATTAGAATCTAAATCCTCGATAATCTTGCACTAAGACCAAGATGATTCCATGTCAAGGTAGGCAGCGGGTGCTTGAGTGCACATGACACATTAACAGGAAATCACAGACACACACACACACACACACACACACACACACACACACACACACACACACACACACACACACACACATTACTGTTGATTATTAGATAGATAGATGAATAAATAAACAGATCAATGACGTTAGTGGTATTACCTGCTACTAACGTCGCAGAGATGCAAATTTCTTGTAGACACTCCTAAAGAGAGTCGACAGTATTGCTTCGCGTACGAGAAAGGAGAGTGAGGAATTTGGAGGCGAGTTTTGGAGGCGTCCACCCAGGTCGGGGAAATTGAGAGTGGCACCTCAAATATGATGAAAAGGCACGAAGAACCTGCGTCGCATTTGCAGATCCCAAGAAGGTGGAATAGCATAATAGATTAGGGTTTACTGAAGAGTTCGAGGGGCTGTGTCGTAAGCCGTGGCACGAGATTTCCTTCTCGGATTGTGAAATTCGTGTGAACTAAGACTATAAACTTTCATCCAATCAGGATACGTCTAGGAGTTATTGATGTGAGATGCTAATGTTGTGAGATGTGGTGTTAGATGGGAATGCTGGGAGATATGGTGTTAGATGGTAGTGTTGAGAGATATGGTGTTAGATGGTAATGTTGGGAGATATGGTGTTAGATGGCAGTGTTGGGAGATATGGTGTTAGATGGCAGTGTTGGGAGATATGGTGTTAGATGGCAGTGTTGGGAGATATGGTGTTAGATGGCAGTGTTGTGAGATATGGTGTTAGATGGCAGTGTTGAGAGATATGGTGTTAGAAGGTAAGTGTTGTGAGATATGGTATTAGATGGAAGTGTTGGGGTATATAGTGTTAGATGGCAGTGCTGGGAGATATGGTGTTAGATGGCAGTGTTGAGAGATATGGTGTTAGATGTTAATGTTGAGAGATATGGTGTTAGATGGCAGTGTTGGGAGATATGGTGTTAGATGGCAGTGTTGGGAGATATGGTGTTAGATGGCAGTGTTGGGAGATATGGTGTTAGATGGCAGTGTTGAGAGATATGGTGTTAGAAGGTAATGTTGGGAGATATGGTATTAGATGGTAATGTTGGGAGATATGGTGTTAGATGGCAGTGTTGAGAGATGTGATGTTAGATGGCAATACTGGGGGGATATGATGTTTGATGGCATTGTTTTTGTTAGTGTAGTACTAGTACCATAGAGATGGCAACGGAAACTCGTTAGTCAGACAGGAATAAATGGTGTCACTGAAAGGGTAAAAATTTGCATTGTGTGTGCATGAATTTCAGGACTGATTACGTCTGCAACGAGCGCCCGGTGATATCTAAGAAGGATAAGCGGCTTTCGTGACTGATTCACACAATCGGTAACTCAGATAAGGAACTGATAACACAGACCAGGGAGAGAGTTAGAGAGAGAGAGGGAGTGAGATAACTTACAGCAGATGTGAAAGAGCACGAAAATGTAGAGTGGTATGTTTGCTGTATGATAAAGAGACGTATGAGTGTTGTTGAAACAAAGGAACGTATGTGTGACTTTACCAACACGAATGTATGCGTGCCATTATACCAACACGAACGTGTACATACCAACACGAATATATGGGTGATCTTACGCCAACACGAATGTATTCGTGCCGTTGTATCAACATGAATGAGAATCATCACTTTAGGCTCTGATCCTCTGATATATAACAGTAAAGTCAATAGACAGACTGAAAACAGTCAACATACATTGAAATCTTAAAGCAACTCTTTTCCATGATTGAACGTAAGTGATCAGCCCGTCATCAGAACATCATAAATGTCAGATAAAAGGAATCAGAACCCATAAATGCCTCGATGATAATTAACGATGAGGTGATGGATAATCAAAGATAGCAGTTTGTATCCCAAAAGTCTTGGCCTCAGAAAAGACACAGATATTTCGGAAACCTTATCTCTGTACAGTGGAAGGTGGCGAGGCGAGAGTTGATGCGTTGGAAGCCCCGCATTTCTGAAGATCCGACCAATTTGCACATTCTTTTTGAGATCAGCCACAGTCCCGGGAACTTTTATTGGATGGACGGAAAATGTGGAGACGTAATGCTGCGATTTCTGTACGACTCGCAACGAAGAATAAGATGGTGACAGAAGAAGAAGAAGAAGAAGAAGAAGAAGAAGAAGAAGAAGAAGAAGAAGAAGAAGAAGAAGAAGGAGAAGAGAGAGGGAGAATGAAAGGAAGAATAGAAAGATAATAATAAGGAATGAAGATCTCCTTTGTTAGCATCCATTGTAGGTATTATATTAGTGAGTGTTGTTGTGCCTTATACCACGCTTAGCGAAGATAAGGTAACCGTGAGGATGAGGTTGTATTGAAGAAGATTATCAGGAACATACAACGATTCAAGTTAGGTATAAGGCCGGGTTGAGGAAAGGACAACTTTCCCATTTCTCCTTTATCCTCATTTCCTTTTAAGGTCTGATACGATGAGGACTCTTTCTGTCCTTGCCGGGGACCTCAACAGAGAAGATGAAGCTAAGAAAATTAGCCACTGGTTCTTCATATTTACGAAACATGTCATCTGGTGTCTGTGAGCTCTTATGTATCCTATGTGTAACTCACGTATGATCGCGATCACACACACAAAAAACAAAATCTTTTCTACATTAGACTTAGAAAGGCGTAGAGTGTACAAGAAGGATCATAATTCACGATCGAATGTGAAGGCCATATTCAACTACTCTTCGCATTTTTTCCTACCGATGGAATCCTCCAATTCCAAGACTTCCTGAATAGATCCTTCTATCTCTTCATCCCTTTTTCCCGTTCGTTAACCCATCCTATTTCTCACTTGTCTTTCTCCTTGCACGTCCCTCGGGCCTCAGGATGCATCATGCTGTCCATCATATGAATCAATAGAAAAAGCATTTTATTCTCCTGGTAATACTGGATCCAAACAAAGCTCTGCTCTGCATATTCATTTTACAAAAATCCCAACAGTTTCTCATCTCAAACTTGAAAGCTTTTCTCCTGAGCATAATCAAAATCTCAACTTTCTTCTGACTCTTTTCTCTTATTCAAATTCCATCCTAAATTGTCGTGTGGCACAGAAAAGAAAAAGATTGAGTATATAGAAAACCTTACTAATGATAGTGATAGAAATATAGTAATAAGAAAAATATTGATAATGTTAATAATAGTATTATAATTAATAATGATAATGACAATAATAATAATATTAATGATAATGATAAGAATGATAAAGATAATGATAATAATAATAATAATAATGATAATGATAATAATAATGATAATAATAACAGTAATGATAAAAATAGTAATAATAGTAATGATAATAATAATGATTATAATAATGATAATAATAATAATAATAATAATAATAATAATAAGAGTAATAATCACAATAACAAAATGTTGAAGGCTCCAGTCTCGGACAAAAGTCGATATCAATGTTGTGTCTTAATTAAAGTATAGAGAGGATTATGAAACGGAAAAAGAAAGACTAGGGGAAGTATTAACGAATTCTGGGGAAAGTGAAAAACCTGCGTTAGTTATCGAAAAAGACATGTGAAGGTAGAGAGTTCCAAACTTTCGACAAATAGGGAAAGAAGCAGTTATCAAAACGGCCCACCCTTGAGTTGCCGATGGCTTCACAATAATCATGTGACGCAGCAGCTTGCCGAGTATTGTGTAGGTCTAGCTATTAGTGTGGACATACAAGTAGCCAGCCCTCGGGAGCAACAACCAAAGTAATACCCATAGAATAGGGAAAACGAACGGCGTAGGACAAGGGGGTCAAGTTTGGAAGTGATCTTAGGACGGTTTTAAAAGTCGGGCCGCTTTCGATTCCACTCTGTCAAGTAAGGATCCAGAGCTAGAACCACCCCAAATTTGAGAGCAACTGTTCGAAACAGTTCAGAAGAGAAAAATTTTCGACATCTAAACAGGGCACCCAGTTTCTTAGAGGCAGACATAGCTATTCCCGTTGGGTGGAGTTTCCAAGAAAGTAAATTTTACGGTAGTGCCAAGTATGTTCATTGAGTCAAGAGGTGGAATTACAGAACCATCAAAGGAGAGACGAGAGTTTCCAGAAGTTCTCAATAAAGAGATGGTTAGCTATTGGGTCTTGGAGGCATTAAACTTAACCAGATTTTGTGTACCCCACTGAGATATCCTTTCCAACTCTGAGCTTACTGAGGAAACTGTGTCAAGACAAGTTGCAAATATCCACTTCTCGTACTCCATATTCATTTTTTACCCTCATCCACTTAGGGCTCATGTCCTTACAGTCTCTCACACACTCCCACATCTCGTCCTTCGGCAGAAGCGCCACATCAACCCCAGACCTTACCCCTGAGATATTCCCAAACCGTCCTTTCTCCTTTCCTTTGAGCTTAGTCAGAGCCTCAACATCCATTTTCCTTTCCCCAGACATAATATCTATCTCTCCCTGGTTACATCCACGAGAACAACACCTTGTTGAATCGTGGGATCTCTCCCTTCACCCTCCTAAATGCAAGATCATCCCCAACACCAGTAAAAATTTGTTGTGCTATCCACCTTAACTTCAAGAGAAGTTCCAACCAGGATCATATAATGTCATCTTTGCTAAATTGGTAAAATGTTTCAGAAGAATAAAGGACAGAATCCATAGCACAGACTGAGAATAAAATACCAAACTGTTAAAACGATATATATCCATATTTCGGTGTTGTGTTCACGATATTATATTTTTTCGTTGCTGAGTTTTATTTAGTGTTGCGTGCACAACTGATGTAAACAAGAAGAGTGTGACACGAAGCGTCGATTTACCAATATCACCCTTTTGTTTTAGAGTACGGGAGCTAAAAGTACAAACATTATTGCAACCTTTTTTTGATATTGATATATATAGTTTTAAACCTCCCACCTAAACTCTTCTAAAGGGAAGGGATTTTGTCAGAAAAAGTGGCAAATAAAAGCAACCTAAATGTGCTCACAGTATCAGATACCCTTATATATACAAGTAATTGAAAACATTTCATCTGAGTCTGAAAATTACTGGAAGTTTTTTTTTTCTTTTCGTATTGTACGTATCGTATTTTTGATTCATGCAATGGAAGAGCGAAAAGTGAAGACAATAGACGACCAAAAGAATTCTTTCTTATGGTCTATAGTTTTGTACAAGGAATTACGTCCATTGAGTTCCTAATGATATTGTAATGATCACATGCATTAGAAATGTAATCTAAATAGAACAACATTACAGTTCTCATACTATGTATATTGTGTCATACCAATGTTACTCTAGGAGCTATTAAGTTCAGCAGTGCTGGGGGAGTTATAATATGTTTGACGTTGAACTAATTTGAATAACATTAGTGTCTTAGTAACTGCACATTTAGCTGCACTTTAGAAGGAAATGTTAATTTGAATTATTTTGTTTCCTTCACTCATTCAACAGCATGTTCTTACTGGTCCAAAACAGTGTATCATTTACTTTGGAAGTCTTAAGATATTTTGTCAACTGCAACACTATTAATTCAAAATACAATAATACTTTTATAATGTTGATTTAAAACGAAATATCATGTACCATTTCTATAAGATTTTCCATAACAGACTATATGACACTATTATCCTTCATCTATTTCAGTGAAAAAATGTATATTGTCCCACTTTCTAAAGTGGGCCCAGATGTGACACCCGGGGATGACTCTATCCCTAGTCTGGAAATACACAAGAAACATTTCATATGATCCTTCCACATGAACCAGGATCGTTGTGTTGTATATATACAGTCGTCTACCTACTGAGCCAGGCGAAATTTCAGGGGAAAGAAAGGCTCGCTCTCCCACCCGCAGCAGCAAGATTGGCTGGTATTATCTGTAAGATAATCTCAGCTCGGAAAGATTGCTTCATATGGGATACACTGGAAGACATCTGATGAAGAGCCAGACGCTGCGTGACAGGTGAAGTAAAGGATCCAATCTTTTATTCCACGAAAGGCAGAGGACGGAAACCTACTCACCAAGAACTCGGGAAAAGCTCGAATATTAAAAAGAGGTGACGTTGGAGATGGGGGAATGGGGGGGTTGGGGGTCTCTCTCTCTCTCTCTCTCTCTCTCTCTCTCTCTCTCTCTCTCTCTCTCTCTCTCTCTCTCTCTCTCTCTCTCTCTCTCTCTCTCTCTCTCTCTCTCTCTCTCTCTCTCTCTCTCTCTCTCTCTCTCTCTCTCTCTCTCTTCTCTCTCTCTCTCTCTCTCTCTCTCTCTTCTCTCTCTCTCTCTCTCTCTCTCTCTCTCTCTCTCTCTCTCTTCTCTCTCTCTCTCTCTCTCTCTCTCTCTCTCTCTCTCTCTCTCTCTCTCTCTCTCTTCTCTCTCTCTCTCTCTCTCTCTCTCTCTCTCTCTCTCTCTCCTCTCTCTCTCTCTCTCTCTCTCTCTCTCTCTCTCTCTCTCTCTCTCTCTCTCTCTCTCTCTCTCTCTCTCTCTCTCTCTCTCTCTCTCTCTCTCTCTCTCTCTCTCTCTCTCTCTCTCTCTCTCTCTCTCTCTCTCTCTCTCTCTCTCTCTCTCTCTCTCTCTCTCTCTCTCTCTCTCTCTCTCTCTCTCTCTCTCTCTCTCTCTCTCTCTCTCTCTCTCTCTCTCTCTCTCTCTCTCTCTCTCTCTCTCTCTCTCTCTCTCTCTCTCTCTCTCTCTCTCTCTCTCTCTCTCTCTCTCTCTCTCTCTCTCTCTCTCTCTCTCTCTCTCTCTCTCTCTCTCTCTCTCTCTCTCTCTCTCTCTCTCTCTCTCTCTCTCTCTCTCTCTCTCTCTCTCTCTCGTGTGTAGTCCGGGAAGGGACAGCGAGCGGACGCGACAAGATTAATTTGCATGTGAGAAACTTGCCTCATCTCCACTTGGAGTGTTGCACGCGTCAGCTGGACTGTTCGTGTTTACGGTGCATCTACGTAAGATTCTGGTTTTAGTGGACGATTTGGTGAGTGTGGTTTAGGGCTGTGAAGTCTGTTTCTTTTTTTTCCGCTAACGGATGGGGTTGTACGTGAGTTGAGAATGGGATGGGGTGGTTTGTGGTTGAGGATGTAAGGAAGAGGATTTGAGGTACTTCCAGAGCTGTTGTGTGTGTGTGTGTGTGTGTATATGTGTGTGTATACAGACGATGCCTTTTTTTCAGCTCGACAGAAGCTGGGTAGTTCTGTGGGTCGCTTTGATAATGAAGTTAACAGGATATTGAAAGTAAACTGTTTAGGAGATGGCAATGTGTGTGTATATGTGCGTGTATGTGAGTGTATGTGAGTGTGAATGTGTGTGAATGTGTGTGTGTGTGTGTGTGTGTGTGTGTGCGTGTGTGTGTGTGTGTGTGGTATATCTGGAAGTCCGCCAGTGTGGTGTGGGGTACGACGCAGGGGCGCACGGTAATGGGAACGGAAGACGCCGAGCCACCCATGGAATGTAAGTAAGGGGTGAACGAGAGCGGGGTGGGGGAGATGCAGTCAGTGAGGGACTTGAGTAATAAGGGCATTCAGGGTGAGGGCTTCACATAGATCGGAGACGATGAGGGGTTAACCATGTGTGAAAGTGGAAGTGCGAATGGAAGCGTCAGTCTCGCCCGACAATCCTGGGTTGAATGTGGAGAGAGAGAGAGAGAGGGAGAGAGAGAGAGAGGGAGAGAGAGAGAGAGGGAGAGAGAGAGAGAGGGAGAGAGAGAGGGAGAGAGAGAGAGAGAGAGGAGAGAGAGAGAGAGGAGAGAGAGAGAGAGAGAGAGAGAGAGAGAGAGAGAGAGAGAGAGAGAGAGAGAGAGAGAGAGAGAGAGAGAGAGAGTGACTTAACAGACTACTTCTCTTTCTTTTTTTCTTTTTTTTTTACGTCATCCACAGAAAATGATGAAGTTCGGCAAATTAACTTTTTTTTTCGCCCTTATTCCATATTCAGGATCCACGTTATCACTAGCTTTGTCGTTGCCTGCGTGTGTGTCATCTCTCATAATACATCATCCATTCTCGACTCACGTTAAGTCTAAACGCGGAGACCGAGCACACACACATAAGAAGATATTAGTTTATTGTTTACAGATCTAGGAACATACGATACGCGACCAAGAGAAAAAGGTAATGATCTTCACCTGTTTGAAATATAGCGAAGAGAAATGCGGGGGAAGACAGAGTCTTCACCAACCCGAGGTTTGACCTGCTGGGTAGACTTCACCAACCCGAGGTTTGACCTGCTGGGTAGACTTCACCAACCCGAGGTTTGACCTGCTGTTGAGGAATCTTCACCAACCGATGCGTGTCATGCTGGGTGAAAATATTGCCCGGTAATTAGCGCTGTCATTCGTATGTTCGGTGCTGCAACAGTGAAGGTTCTAAGTTCAACTTTGCTTCTGAGGCACAGACTGATACACAGTAGCTTGCGAGGACTGCACAGAGAGGCAAGTCAGAGCAGGTGAGTTGGGCTTCACTTTGATACGTCTCATCTAGACAGGAACACAGACGCGGACCAACACACATGAGAAGGAGGAGTATATTGGAGCTGAGAGTCTCCGAGGACATGCAGTGACCCAGGGCTGATTTGGTGGTGAAGGAAGCAACGAGACGCTCCATCCTCAGAGATGATAAAGTACGGATGAACAGGAAATTGAAGTATAGGGGTGATTACACCGGGAAGAACTTGAGAGAGAGGATAATGTAGGTACAAAACCTTAAAGTGTTTGCAGGAGAATGCCTCTGTGTTAGCACGTTTCGGGGAAATACAATGGAGACATAAGCTGATATACAGACACACACTCTCTCGTACTGACAGAAAGGCACTGAGGGGGAGAAAGAGACTGAGGTCAGAGAGTGAGAGAGGCAGAGCGGGAAACATGGAATGAGAAACACAGACGGAGGAAAAAAAAAAAGAAAGGAATATAATACAGAAGATAAGACAGCTGAATGCAGAAAATCAACCCACGTACGCTACAGTTTTACTCCAGCATTAACAAGTTTTACGTGATGATGAACGATGTGTGGGCTTTCATGTTACTGAAGAGCCTTTATCTGCATGTAGTTTTATCTGCCTTACGGTGGCCTTGTCTCTATACCGGAAATAAGGGAAGGTAAAATTGTCAGAGATAACCTCTGGCCACCTCGTGTGTGAATAGAGGATATCATCCTACTCCAGCTATTCGTTATGTACTTAACTTCATATCTTTCAATTTTATCATCATCATCATCATCAGCTCTTCCTCCTCCCTGTCTCTTCTTCTTCTTCTTCTTCTTCTTCTTCTTCTTCTTCTTCTTCTTCTTCTTGAGATCTAACACCACCTTTTTTTGTGATTATGCGAAGTTGAGTGAAATTGGACTTGTTATCATTCGTTATACTGAAATTGCTTATCAATACTGACCGGACAGTATAAGGTGAAGGAAATGTGTGTTTCGGGAGAAGAGAGTAAGAAGCAGACGAGTCTCAGAGGGCGATCCCAGCAGGAGGATAAGCCGAGAGTAGAGACGGTAGGGAGGAGGCCTTACGTGCCTGGCAGAATGATGAGATAATGAGTGATGAAGCAGGGAGGACAATATAGCGTCATTGGCTCCGTAAGTGAGGAGCCTTTGAGGTTCACAAACACACGAGCACTGACGAGGTGCCTCAAGGAGACGAGAGACGAGGTGACAAAGATCATGGAGTTAGATGGAAGTTTGATGATGTTGCCTTAGTAGCTTCAAACATTGAAAAGGGAAAGGCAGCCCGGAGCTTGTACGAAAAAAAGAGAGAAAAAAAAAAGGAAAATTGTAAGCGGGAGAAACAAAACTTTAAAGGAATGTGTTTAATATCTTTGTGTTGAGAGAGACTGGTTCTTTTTTATATATAAAATGGGACGCGACAGTACTTCCCGCGGAGATATGAGCAGTTATGAGGAAAGGATGATAGAGGATTATGAGAAGTGTTGGGGTGGAGGAGGGGGGGATGATGAGGAATTATGACAGGGAGATGAGGGTGGGTAATTATGAGACGCGAAAAGAAGGGAGATTCTTCAAGAGAGAGGAAAACATGTGGATTAGGGAGAAGGAGAGAAAATGACGGATACATACATGATCCAAGTGATCTCGTAGCGATGACGTAAGATACATGAGATACTGGCAGGTGGTGGCTTGTAGTAGTAGTAGTAGTAGTAGTAGTTGTGGTAGTAGTAGTAGTAGTAGTAGTAATATTAGTAGCAGTAGTAGCTGTGATAGTAATAGTAGTACTAATAGTAGTAATGATAGTAGCAGTAGCAGTAGCCGCAGCAGCAGTAGTAGTAGGAGTAATAGTAGAAGTAGTAATAGTAGTATCAGTAATGGTAGTAGTCAGAGGTAATAACAGAAGCAGTGGCTCATATCAGAGTATCCGTAGCGCAAGACAGTCAGCACCGAGTATGGAAAGGCGAGGTTCCATAATGTACACCTAATGTACGATGGCATTACCCTTAAGCACGAGGGTCTAGCCCCTCAACTCGAGACCTTGAGAGCATGGATGAAGAGAGAATAAACAGACGAGTCAAACGATGAATAAATATTACACGAGCGTTAAAATATAGAGTCAGCCTAGCCAATATGTTGCAGTTCATGGGAAAATTGATTTATTTCCACCTTTAATTCTTTCGTTTCAGTATCAGATCCGTCACTCAATTCTATTTTCTCTCATATTTCATTCGATCTATTTGCAAGTTCTATCGTCGGCCATTTGACGAAGGTCTGTGACATGATAGAAACTCATGACACTCTCAAGCCTTGTGAAAGAGTAAGATACACTTGAAGCGCCTCGTGCTTACGTCGGGAATCTGGAGAAGTGAAAATGAAGCGATGGAATTCTCCAGTTCTGAATATCCGACCAATTTGCATATTCCTATTGAGATCAGCCACATTTCCGAAAACCTTTTATTGAATATACGAAAAATCGGGTGGCCTTGTATTCTGACTCTATTGGAAACGTAGTAACGTGGGGAAAAAATGATGTATACAATAAGATATACAGGACATGTGAGGAGGAAGATGATGAGAAGGAGAATGAGAAGAAAAATAAAGAATAGAAGTAAGGAGAGAGAAAATGAAGATGATAATATAAAGGCTTATGAATACGTGGTAGAATGATTGAAAAAGATGAAGAAAGCGAAGAAGAAGAAGAAGAAGAAGAAGAAGAAGAAGAAGAAGAAGAAGAAGAAGTAGAAGAAGAAGAAGAAGAGGAAGAAGAAGATTTACGAGTGAGGTAGAGATATGGAGTCAAGAATAATATCGCAAGAAGAAGCAGAAATGTGAAGAAAAGGAGGGGAATAGAAAAAAAACACGAGAGAGAGAGAGGAGAGGAACAAAATGGAAGAGGAAAAGTAGATGCAAGAATATAAGTAACCATATAGAGAATGATAAAATGGGGGAACGAAAATGGGAAAGAAGACTCCTATGAAATAGAAAAAGGACGTTAAAAGGAAGAAGCAAAAGTGTCATCCAAAACAAAGGTTTGGAACCTTCCCTCCCTCCCCAGACCTGACAGCAACCCTCACCAGCTCCCACACAACTCGAGCGAACGACTGACAATGAATATGTAAATCCTGGGCGCGCCAACACGCCGCTAAAGGAAATGAATATATGTGAATCAGTCGATACCAGTACTATGGACCAGAACATTCGACCAAAATGCACTGAATTCCCAGCAAAGCCTTTTAGTATGCTTTTTTATCTACAGTCTGATCCAGAGAATGCTTTGCCAAGCCTATAGATAAAAGGAGCGAGAGCTATCTTACCATTCTGGGGTATTCACAGGCTACTAAATCGCTCCTCTTATGAGTACAAAGTTCGAATGTCAACATATGTGTGAGGGTGGACGTGAACTTTGACACGAACTATGGAGCAAATGCCAAGGTGTAACAGCAATTCTGCCACCTCCTTAATACATGATAAGGTCATCTCGAGTATTAGTCATGCCAACCTTCTCAGTATATTCGTATCACAACTACAAAAAGAGAGAGAGAGAGAGAGAGAGAGAGAGAGATAGAGAAAGATATATATATATATATATATATATATATATATAGAGAGAGAGAGAGAGAGAGAGAGAGAGATAGAGAGATAGAGAGATAGAGAGAGATAGAGAGAGATAGAGAGAGATAGAGAGAGATAGAGAGAGATAGAGAGAGATAGAGAGAGAGAGAGAGAGAGAGAGAGAGATCTTTTCAGCCATGTTTTGAATAGATGATACCTAAACGGCAGTGGTAAATAAACGATTTCAATACAAACGGCTGCGTCTGAGGTTTTCGTACCTGTAGAACAGACGGTGCGTTTGGTGAACGCCAGAGAAATAACACTTCTCACCAGAGCTCAGGTCTCTCAATTTATGCAGGAGCGGGATCCGGACCTGGATGGCTGGCCGAAGCTTGCAGCCATTTCTGTGGTTACGGATGCACGCATTGCGATGCCGCTGGGGGGAATCCGGAGCTCGCCAAGCAACAGTCGAAACGGAAAGACGCTCAGTGATCCATACATCTCAGAAAGACCATGGTGGTCCTGACTGAGTTGCGACAGGGCACAGTATACAGGGACAGCCTCCCGACTTAGTTCCCTCAGGGCAAGGTGTATTGTCAGTGTCCTGACTGAATTCCGTCAGGGTATAGGACACAGGGACAATGTCTTGACTAAGTTCCTGACTTAAGTCTATACGGACAGTGTCCTGACTGAATTCCATCATGGCACAGTACACAGGGACAATGTCTTGACTACGTTCCGTCAGGGCAAAGTCTATACGGACTCTCTCCTCACTGAGTTCCGTCAGGGTACAGGCAGTGTCCCACTTGGCTGAACTCAAGCTTACACTTACGCTTGATTGCGAAGCAGGAGATGGTCGCTCTCAAGTGAAGCTTAATGGATTTTCCAATTTCGAAAGCCAGTCAAGAGTAGAAGAAATTTGCTTCAAGAATTGCCAGGTCTAAGACATTTTACCGCTACAATATATATATATATATATATATATATATATATATATATATATATATATATATATATATATATATATATATATATATATATATATATATATATATATATGATGGAGTGAAAAGGATTTTGTGTGATCGGGGCCTGAACATGCAGGAGGGTGAAAGGAGGGCAAGGAATAGAGTGAATTGGAGCGATGTGGTATACAGGGGTTGACGTGCTGTCAGTGGATTGAATCAAGGCATGTGAAGCGTCTGGGGTGAACCATGGAAAGCTGTGTAGGTGTGTATATTTGCGTGTGTGGACGTGTGTATGTACATGTGTATGGGGGGGGTTGGGCCATTTCTTTCGTCTGTTTCCTTGCGCTACCTCGCAAACGCGGGAGACAGCGACAAAGTATAAAAAAAAAAAAAAAAAAAAATATATATATATATACATACATATATATATATCTTTCTTTTCTTTCAAACTATTCGCCATTTCCCGCATTAGCAAGGTAGCATTAAGAACAGAGGACTGGGCCTCTGAGGGAATATCCTCACCTGGCCCAATTCTCTGTTCCTTCTTTTGGAAAATTAAAAGAAAAAACGAGAGGGGAGGATTTCCAGCCCCCCGCTCCCTCCCCTTTTAGTCGCCTTCTACGACACGCAGGGAATACGTGGGAAGTATTCTTAATCCCCTATCCCCAGGGATATATATATGTGTGTGTGTGTGTGTGTGTGTGTGTGTGTATTCCACTGCAAATGTGGGGTTGCTGTTCATCGTCACTTGGGTGCAAAAGCAGACATCACTATTGGATTTCAGGACATGAGCGAACATTTCACGTTCGAAATTAATTTGTAGCTTGTTAACATGATTCACCACTGGTTCATAGTTGTTAACATGATTCATAGTTGAGTTATTCGTTATTCTCCCTCCCTCCCCCGCAACAGAAAATGAAAAGGCTGGAAGTAGATTAACATTTGCCAAAAGAACTTTTCTAAATAGTTTATATTCCAGACAAAATGAAATAGAAAGAAAAGAAAAAAAAGGGAGGAATCAAAAGCTTACAGACAAGAGAGGTTAAAAAAAAGGTCTACATTTTCACTGTCAACAACAAAAGTTTTATTTGCTGGTATTCATCCAGATTTGACAATGTTTCCTTGTTTCTGGGGACTGTAATGTTCATGTTGTTTACGTGTATCTCCGTAAACAAAAAGTATCGTAAACTGTAAATTGAGAGTGTATTATTCATTTTGTTTTTCTCTGTGTCCTCACCAACAAAATGTAACATAAACGTAAACTGTGATTGAAATAACACTTTCTTTTCTCTGTGTCTTCATGAAGAAAAAGTAACATAAATGTAACATTTTCACCTCGTTTCGTTATATTCTTTTAATCTACGCGACTTATAATGATCTTCATAAAGTTTGTGACCAGGGGTATCTTGATCGTTAGAGTGATTGCTGTAGCCAAGCAAGGACCACAAACATAAGGTCACAGTGTATATAGGTCTTAGACTCAACAACTGGAAGTGGTATTTCCCTTCTCACTGCCTACTTAAACCACCCTGCCCGCACACGTCAGTGTCTCCTGCGACCATGGTAGCGAAATGCCCAGCGGCAGAAGCTTGCCCTGAGTTGAATTACAGTGTTGCTTTAAGAAGGATGATGAACGCGACTGTAACACAATGTTGCATTGGGAGACGCCAATCCCTCTTCGACGCTGGAGCGTCCCTGTGGAACACCATCCATTCCAAAAGCGTAATTTCATCTGCAAACTCTTACGTTTCTTGGCAAAAAAAAAAAGAAAAAAATAAGTAGAAAACATGCAGCCTCCATGAATATTGTGTGTTCCTTTTGGACAACAGTTTGTTTTGAGACCTGAAGCTGCCACGGGAATAAATCCCTCCACAAAAGTGGATTAGTGCTGTCAGATAACGCTACAAAAAAGCAGTGCGGTTCAGCTTAAGCGTGATGAAACATTCACCGGCCGTACGCTTTGCCAGTGTTAACAAACACAGATATTACCATTCCAGGGGAACACGCCACTGGGATCAGAATAATTCATTTAGCGAACTCATTTAGCTTAGCTTGATATGGTAATGAGAATATAGAAATCCTTTTGAATTAATTAGTAGGTAAGATGGTAATTAAAGGACAGATGCGCTGCATTAAAAAAAGAATTTCATCTCATAATCATCCTTTTTTTTATGTTAACTGAGGCGACAAGGACGACAGAGTGCCCTAATCAAGGCCATCTCATATATATATATATATATATATATATATATATATATATATATATATATATATATATATATATATGTATATATATATATATATATATATATGTATATATATATATATATATATATATATATATATATATATATATATATATATATATATATATATATATATATATATATATATATATATATATATATATATATATATATATATATATATATATATATATATATATATATATATGTGTGTGTGTGTGTGTGTGTGTGTGTGTGTGTGTGTGTGTGTGTGTGTGTGTGTGTGTATGTGTGTGTGTGTGTGTGTGTGTGTGTGTGTGTGTGTGTGTGGCCGCCAATTCCCGCGTTAGCAAGGTGGGACCAGAAACAAACGAGGAAATGGCCCCATCATTTCCTGGTGTCAACTCTCTAGTTGTCATGTATGATATAACATCACCAGAGCCTCATATGCATTACCAGGCCCCTCGGATCATTTCATGGCTTCCCTTGACCTACCATAATCCCTGGATGAGTACACTGACAACACGTCGCGTCACATGATGTCAAGGAAAAGATGATTTACCTAAGAATTGTTCATTATTTAAGAATATACTCAAGTCCTCTATATTTTGATATACTGCAGCTTAAACATCTCTCTCCCTCGAGGCAACATCTCACTCTCAGGGGACACAAAGTCAACACTAAAGGTGACACAAGACCCACGAGAAGCCTTTGGTTGCTTCCCAAAGCAGCTTCCGGGTTCCTGCAGCTAAATACTTAATTGTTTCTTTACGAAAAATTTGGGAATGATGGAGTGAAGATGTGCAAGGCGTTCCTGGGAATTTCAGTTTTGTGCAACGAATATGTTTTTTACATTTACTTCAGGAACGAAGATATATTTCATAGGTCCTTAAGGAATGAAGATGTGTCATATATTTACTCAAGGAACTAAGATATCTTATAGTTACTCAAGAAACGAGGATATATTTCACAGTTACTTAAGAAACGAGATATCTTTTAGTCCCCTATGGAACGAAGATACATCTAATAGTTACTTAAAGAACGCAGATATATCTTATAGTTACTTGAGAGACAAGTTTCTTCAAGTATCTTTAAGTATGCCAACAATCGGTATCACACCTGTCTAAAAATCACATTCCATCCTTTATAATTGTGTGTAACTGAACAATCGGGGTTATGGTTCCCTTCGAAGGGAGACATGGCTGGGGTTATGGTCTCCT
>NC_092246.1:18279028-18299028 GCF_036320965.1 Panulirus ornatus
CTTATATCTGTTCACGTGTCAGTTTTTCTCTACGTGTGATGTAAGATATTTACATCTGATTGTGTTTTCTGGTATGGTATCTCTTTCGCCTGAATTATTTACTGTGTTAAGAATACATTATACAGTCCATACAACACGGCAAAGGTTCCACCGTTTCTACCCTTCATTCTTGGAATATCTCATATACATATTTGTGGAAGAACTGACGACATGAGGAGCTGTCAGGTCGTGCAAGTGAAGATATACGTGTGAGAGTCGGTGTGAATGACATGAAAAAAGGGGAGGGAGGGAAGGAGAGAAGGAGGGGCGATATCTACAGCAAAGTGGAATTGAAAAGACCCTTTTCTGCAAGAGACGAGCTACCTCGAATGAGAGAGAGAGAGAGAGAGAGAGAGAGAGAGAGAGAGAGACAGAGAGAGAGAGAGAGAGAGAGAGAGAGAGAGAGAGAGAGAGAGAGAGAGAGAGAGAGAGAGAGAGAGAGAGAGAGAGAGAGAGAGAGAGAGAGAGAGAGAGAGAGAGAGAGAGAGAGAGAGAGAGAGAGAGAGAGAGAGAGAGAGAGAGAGAGAGAGAGAGAGAGAGAGAGAGAGAGAGAGAGAGAGAGAGAGAGAGAGAGAGAGAGAGAGAGAGAGAGAGAGAGAGAGAGAGAGAGAGAGAGAGAGAGAGAGAGAGAGAGAGAGAGAGAGAGAGAGAGAGAGAGAGAGAGAGAGAGAGAGAGAGAGAGAGAGAGAGAGAGAGAGAGAGAGAGAGAGAGAGAGAGAGAGAGAGAGAGAGAGAGAGAGAGAGAGAGAGAGAGAGAGAGAGAGAGAGAGAGAGAGAGAGAGAGAGAGAGAGAGAGAGAGAGAGAGAGAGAGAGAGAGAGAGAGAGAGAGAGAGAGAGAGAGAGAGAGAGAGAGAGAGAGAGAGAGAGAGAGAGAGAGAGAGAGAGAGGACCAAAGATAGATTTGTGTACTATCACCTATTTACAACATGTAGTCTTCCGTAAGGTTGAAGACAGGCCTACATAACCTCCTCCCTTCCCCCCCCAAAAGAATCGCTTTACGAGGCAATATGTAAGAAAGAACGTGGCATTAATCTCGTGAGGGTCTTTCCCACCGCCCGAGAGAGAGAGAGAGAGAGAGAGAGAGAGAGAGAGAGAGAGAGAGAGAGAGAGAGAGAGAGAGAGAGAGAGAGAGAATAAACTTAACTTTCTCATATAATCAACCATAGCAGCTGAATGTAACGTGTACGAAAATATTCTGATATATTCTCGTACTCTGGTATCAAATGAGTATCATATACTCTCGTATTCTTGCGTCAAATCCATATCATACTAACATCAAAATGACAAAAAGAGATAGAGAAAAGAAAAAGAGAGAGGGAGAAAAAGAGTGTGCCATAAAGACACAGATTTCTGAAAAGATATACTTAGACGATGTGGGGTTAAAATATATATATATATATACATATATATATATATATATATATATATATATATATATATATTATATATATATATATATATATATATATATATATATATATATATATATATATATATATATATATATATATATATATATATATATACATATATATATATATATATATATATATATATATATATATATATATATATATATATATATATATATATATATATATATATATATTATCATGGTGATTGTGTGTGTATATATATATATATATATATATATATATATATATATATATATATATATATATATATATATATATCGAAGAGAGGAGAAAAAAAATATAGACTTCTCTCGGCAGTTAGTGTGTATAAGACCATAAGACTAACTTTGCTGGGAGCCGCAGAGTCGTGAGGGAGAGAAGTTTCGGGCACTAACTCTCCCTCCGCCGCAGATGAATGACTGTAAAATCTGGTGGCCAAGTTGGGTGATGGGTCTTGGCAGAATACGGCGGGGTTGAGGAGAAGGGTGCGCCCCAGGGAATGCACAAGTTGCAACGATGTGCCCGCCTCCCGAAAATTCGCGTGTTGTGACGAGACATAACGAAGACACTGGTTGTGGGGGTAGGAAAAGGGGTTATGAGTTGAGCTGTTGTTATTTGGTCGATAGGAAGCTCTGAGGTATTAGCAGCGCTGCCGAACGTAGCAGGGAAAGTGGGCGCTCGAGTTCTTAAGGGATAATAAACCGATCGTCACCTTTGGGGCATCGCCTTCAGCGCACCCGGCAGGAGAAAGAGACGGGGAAAATGCAAATACAAAAGATTCATTTTTTGTCGATAACTCTCACAGCTGGGCCTTAATGACTACACCATCCCCGCGGCTGGAATGATTATGAATCTTACGTCGGAGGAACCTAAAGGTGATAATCGTGTTAGTATACCCAGCACTGGTTATCAACTCGTTATCAACATTCTGGCCTCGCTGGTCGGAACCACCTACCGTGTAATATCCTGGATATTAAAACTCTACACTTTATATCATACTACACACCTCTAAACATGGATCTTACGATACCACATATTTTCCGCAGTGTGTTCGTAATGACATGACACTCCTTTAGATTGAGACGGGAGTACACACAGTGTGATAGAAGTACACAGGAAGTACATGCATCAAAGTACTTATGGTAGGGTAGTTATACATGGATCACAAGTCTCCTGTGCAACGTATGGCTGAGGGAAGCAATGTTGGTCTCATTGTAGCATGGTCTGCGAGGTCTGTGTGTGTGTGTGTGTGTGTGTGTGTGTGTGTGTGTGTGTGTGTGTGTGTGTGTGCCTCATATCCATATGCGCAGCATACATCATCTTTATCTTGATGTCTACTATATAACCACAACAAAAGTTTTGATCACGTATGACTTCAGAATTACGTCCAGACTATTTTTCTCTCGGTCTGGAGCAACAACGACTCGGCCTCACTTGAGGGAAGAACTTAGATAGTTTAAAAATGAAAGAAAAAGCAACGGAAGGAGGAAAAAAAAAATGACGGAAGGGGGAAAAAAAAAGTGACGGAAGGAGGAAAAAAAAGTGACGGAAGGAGGAAAAAAAAAAAGTGACGGAAGGAGGAAAAAAAAAAGTGATGGAAGGAGGAAAAAAAAAGTGACGGAAGGAGGAAAAAAAAGCGACGGAAGGAGGAAAGAAAAAGTGACGGAAGGAGGAAAAAAAAAGTGACGGAAGGAGGAAAAAAAGCGACGGAAGAAGGAAAAAAAAAAGCGACGGAAGGAGGAAAAAAAAGCGACGGAAGGAGGAAAAAAAAAGCGACGGAAGGAGGAAAAAAAAAGCGACGGAAGGAGGAAAAAAAAAGCGACGGAAGGGATATCAAAGCTATCTTTTATTCAGGCATTGCCGATAAAAGGGGGAAAAGGGTTTCCATTCACTTGGGTCTTTCATTTCAGCACTTTGCAAGGTCTTTCATGGCTCTCAGAGGCCGGGATCATATATGCTCACATTAACTTTGAGGATCATTAACAAAATATCCTGGTAGTGTTCTTGCCTGGGATGTGTCCCTTGGTAATATTACCTTGTGATAAATCGTCCCCCATGCAGCTCGCAAGCAAATTATTATTAACGATCGTGGTGGTAACATGGAGAACGAGTGCGTTATTTCTTCTGCCCTTTTTTCTCTTTCTGAGTTTTGCAGATAAACGTTTTCACCATTCATCTTTTCGCTTAATCTTATAATTATGTTCTTTTCAAGTTATGGTTTCATACGAAATGCAAAGGATATTTATTTTTTGGTGTTTCATCTTCATACTTCCGTCATTTTAGGAGATCTGTTTCTCTCATTAAGTTTCCATGAACTTTTTTTTATAATCTCCATTCTCTCTTCCAGAATATCTGGAATTTTCTTTGTCTCGTTTGATATGAACTGTTCCACGGTCTTAATGCTACGTCATTACTCACAATGTTCATTCTCCGTTTCTGTATGTGACCTGTTGCTCAGTTTTTTCTCAACGATAAATTTTTCTTCCATTACCCAAAATAACTGCTCAGTTCCCATGACCTCTAACCTGCTGGGGGAGATCGTGCCAAGCAGCACCAAGCTCTTCATCCTGAAGGTGGTGATATCGATGTTGATGTTCCCCTGAGCTTTCTGATCCCTGATTCTCATCCCACTGAATATTACATACACTAAGTCGTCATCATTACGTCATTAAGTAAATCGTCATCATTACGTCATTAACTATGTGCTTTGGAATAGTACAGTCAGCTCCTCTCTTCATAGAAGTAGATCGCTGGTTTTTGAATGCTATTCTGGTGCACATCTCCCTATGATGAGGACCATATCATAGTATACATGGCCACTTCATCGTAGTAGCCATGTGTTTGATTAAAAAGGCTGAGAACTCAACAAAAGAATATGAAAAGATTGAAATGGAAAAAGTCGAAACTTGGTAAGAGGAACTGGAACGTATGATGTTCATTAATGGAACCTAAGAAAAAATAAAAGTATTGCTGATGGACTGTGGATAAATTTCTATCTAGATATATTAAGAAAATGTTCAAGTTGCAACCATGGATCCACTGAATCAGCTCGGGGTCTCTTGCAATTTTTAGCTGCTGATTGGTGTCGGTGAGGTGGGGGTTCAGACCACCGCAGGGTTTAGAATGCTTGGAGTTGTGTATGAGACATGGGTTAGTGGGTCGTTATGGGGACGAGCAAGGTAGAAAGGGATAGAGTAGCATGGAGGAGCAGAGAAGACTTGGCACAGGCCCTGGTGAAGCGAGGTTCTAGATGGGATTTGCATGGGTGTGAGTGAGGTTGGATTTTGGGGAGGGAGGAGGGGAAACCCAAGCACCCTCCTCAGTCAGAGGAACCCCCTCAGACTCTTCATCAGTGAGACGACTGTCTATATCTAACTCCTGCCACCGAATCCAGCGAGTCTTGGCACTCGTCCCACATTTATTACAATATACATATATATATATATATATATATATATATATATATATATATATATATATATATATATATATATATATATATATATATACATCATTCTCTTGAAAACACTGATGGCGGGACCTGTTAACACTCTGTCGGATATCTTCCCTTGCCATTAAACCAAATTCGTTCGAGCCCCATCAGGCTTTTACAGGAGGTTGGTTGGATGGATAGTAAGAGGAGCGCATGGCGTGAGGGAGGATGAAAGGGATGTAGTGGTGCGAAAAAAAACTGTAGGGGGAGAAAAGATGAAGAGGGAACGCGATGAGAGTGTGCCAAGAGATGAAGGGAAGGAAGGAAATAGTTTTGCGTGACGCCTCGTTGACTGCTGTGTGGGCGGGAGTCGAGGAAGAAAATCAGAGCACTTCCCATGTCACAGTTTGGTCTACGTCACGCACGCAGCAACAATCTGGAGTTCTTCATAGATGCGACCATGGGTATGAAAGACTGACTTCGTCAGGAGGAAAACGAGCAAGTAGGGAAAAAGATAGAGAAGGATTATCTATGGATAAAGAGAGTCTGAAGACGGATTGCGTGGCGAAGAGTACAATAATGGACAGAGGAGTTAAAGTGAGTTATTTAAGGATGTATTGGATTTTGCTGGAGTATTAGCCATAACTAGAAGATGGAAAGTGAGCCAAAGATACTGATTGAAGACAATGAAACGACAGGTTAAACCGTAGAAATTTTCTTTCTGTGAAGATTGTCCTTTGTGATCGTCTCCCCCTCGTCTTTTCCACGGACACCTATTGATCCATCTGTAGAAGAACGAACGTGGCTTCTGTGAAAGAATAAGAACCCAGGACGAAGAAGAAATCTAAGGGAAGGATTAGCACCGAACGAGTGCTCAGTTAAGTATCCTGAGACCAATTTTTGGTGAGTTTACATTTTCCCGATGATTCGCTGAGGATGAATATCCTCTTCCCATAAGGATGAATCTTAGATTCACAGTGATATTGAATGAGTCAAGGACAGGGTTATTCTTGAACGTATTGGCAACAAATTCAGGTATTGAGGGTAGAGTAAATAGCGGACTTGGGAAGGCTTGTTGTGTGACAGTCACTTGTTAAGACTTAATAGTCTTGTGGTCTTCAAGCCATCATGTGAAACATGTCGAAATGAGGGAAGGTAAGCTGCCTCAGGAGGATGCTGCAGCACTGCAGCCTGGAAGGCAAAAGGATATTGATCCACCACCTCTGGAACAAAAGCAGGCGACTGAGTGTTCATAAGGAGTTTCATGACTCTAAAAACAAAGGAAGATCTAAGATACCTAATTTCGTTCGGTGATTCCAGGATCATGAGAGGAATATGAAATAACAGTCACCAAAATGAGTCAAGTCTGAGTGGGAGTGATCACTTCGCAGACGAAAAAAGGTCACCTAGGACCACCACTCTGCAGTGACTGGAATCCTGTTTTTTTCTTTTTTTTTTTAAGCGATGGGAATCTCTTTTTCCCTTTCCATTATAGCATTGAGGATTCCATAAAGTCATAGATGGTTGATCTGAGAGACTTTATAAGTCAGGAGTTGACTGATGGAAGCGAACCTTTGTGTGCAAATGGACTGGCGAATGTCCGAGGTCTGGAAACACCGAAAAAAAAAAGGGAAAAAAAAATATTTATGTATTGGAAAAGAATAAAAGCTTGAAGATCATAAAGTGGATTACAGGCACAAAATCTGCCATATCTTTTTAATCATTTTTTTTTTTCGTTCATTGGGAGGTAAAAGCCAGGCTTTGACTTTAACAACGATGGTAGAGGGAGAGAAAATATAATAGACCGATAATTTCTAGATCGACCAATGAAACTGGGATCATAGGAATTACTTAGACCACGAAACTAGGATTCTAGGAATTACCTACACAATGAAATTGGGATTCTTGGAATAATTTTCACCATGAGTGTGGTATTCTCGGAATTATTCTGTGTGGGCATTTGTCTGTCCTTAGTGTCGAAGTATACATCTCATCCCAGTCAAGGCTCTGGTCTGGCTCTGGTCTGGCTCTGGTCTGGCTCTGGTCTGGCTCTGGTCTGGTCTGGCTTGGTCTGGCTCTGCTCTGGCTTTGGTCTGGCTCTGGTCTGGCTCTGGTCTGGCTTGGTCTGGCTCTGGTCTGACTTTGGTCTGGCTCTGGCTCTGGTCTGGCTCTGGTCTGGCTCTGGTCTGGCTCTGGCTTTGGTCTGGCTCTGGTCTGGCTCTGGCTCTGGTCTGGCTCTGGTCTGGCTATGGTCTGAGGAAGACACTTCAGGTGACGATCCCGCAAGCTCAATATCCCTGTCTCCATATACTCGATAATCCTCCAGGAGCTCAATATTCCTCTAGATACTCGAAATTCCTCCATAAGCCCGATATTCCTCCAAGAGATCGATATTCATTCACGACCTCGATATTCCTTCAAATACATGATATTCCCCCAGAAGACCAATATTCCTCCAAGAGATCGATATTCATACACAAGCTCGTAATTCCTCCAGATACTCGATATTCCTCCATGACCTCGATATTCCTCTAAAACCTCGATATTCCTCCAGAAGCTCCTCCGATCTTTCCCCTTGAGTACGGCGATGGCAGGTACACGTTACACAAGTGTATTGCCGTCGTCAGCGCCACCCACAGACCTCCGCTGGGGTATCCTCCACATCTTCCACTCCGGCAGCAAGGAATTTAGCCCCGTGGTCCCTCAGTCGTACCTGTGTCTCGCCACAATGTAGGCAACGGATGTTCTCTTAGTCTGTGGAATTCGATTTATAGTGACTGTCTTTTGTTTATCATTTGGTCTCGGAGACTGTCGACTTTGTTTGTAGACGTCGAATCTTTACTGGATTCTCCATCGTTCGTGGACGTCGAATCTTTACTGAATTCTCCATCGTTTGTAGACATTGAATGTTTACTGGATTCTCCATCGTTTGTGGACGTCGAATCTTTACTGAATTCTCCATCGGTCGTAGACGTCGAATCTTTTGGATTCTCCATCGTTTGTAGACATCGAATCTTTACTGAATTCTCCATCGTTCGTGGACGTCAAATCTTTACTGGATTCTCCATCGTTCGTAGAAACCGAATCTTTACTGGATTCTCCATCATTCGTGGACGTCGAATCTGTAATGTATTCTTCATCGTTCGTAGACGTCGAATCTTTACTGGATTCTCCATCGTTTGTGGACGTCGAATCTTTACTGGATTCTCCATCGTTCGTAGACGTCTAATCTCTACTGTACTGTCATCACCAAGTGATAGACCCCCAAGCTGCACAGCAACAGTCCTAACTCGATCCAAAGACGGAATGGCTTTCTTAGGGTTGAATGCTTCATTATACGAGAAAGATCTACCTTTACAACGGTCTCGTTACAGTAGAAAGGAGGGAGAGGACTGCGAAATGGAATCTTCGGAAGCTTGTGTGTCGACGTCTTAGAATTCGCCGTCCCAATCAGGGGTATTGTTGTGTTCCAAGGGAGCCAAACTGCTCCAGTCGCCTCCTGAGAGAGGCGATGAGGGCCACACGTTGTGGAGATGTTGTAAGTCGCTGATGTTGTTACGCGCCCTCTGTGTGTGTGTGTGTGTGTGTGTGTGTGTGTGTGTGTGTGTGTGTGTGTGTGTGTGTGTGGATATTCCATGAGTGTAGAATCAGAGTTCTATATAAAAAAAAAGTCATTAGGAAGCATCTTCGACCGAGGCCTTACGACAGGGACAACCGTCTTGTATTCTACTTCTGTAACAACTGAGGACATTACTATTTCCAGAGCTGAGTTACCTGTACCAGTTTGGACCCTGGAGCCTCGAGCGTAGGGAAGGGAGGGACACACGACACGAGGAGGGACGACAGACAGACAGACACTCATCTGAATTATTCACAGTGAACGATATTCGTGAGTTTCAAGCCAATATGCATTTAATTTTGCTTTATGCCTGCCTGAATGGCTGTGGGAACGAACGCGTAAATAATGAGGAAGGGGAGGAGGGGGTGGTCATTAATGATAAGGCTGAAAATGATGGTGACAGTAATGATTCTGTCCATAAGAATAATGACAGGTGTCATTAATGAGATAATCAGAAAGATTGGACGACCATTGATACAGGCAATAACGAGAGTGTTATTGGAGATGATACTACCGTTGTTAATGGTTATAACCCCTTGACTGTAGAGATGGTGACCATCGGATAATGGTCAGACTATGGAGGAGGAAAGGCCATCAGAGTCTCTTCAGTCGTTTTATTGCCATAATTGAAAAATATGGGACACCTTTCTAAAATGACCACGAGCATAGACATACACATACATTTACACATACACCTAAACAAACACCTACACATTTACCCGACAAAGAAAAGCTATTCATAGATAGTCAGACACACACACACACACACACACACACACACACACACACACACACACACACACGCACACACGCACACACAAATCTCTCAATATCTGAACTCTATTTTCTGCCGAATGGCTGCATAAATTCAATAGATTGTTTAATATTATCATTACTATCATCATTATCATTATTATCATAATATTATATATCTATAGCCTGTAACCCTCTCTAATTGTGTCCGAGGACAACTCATAGGCACAATGTTGACTCAAAACTACCATTCCTATCCACCAATTAGTCAAAGGAAAATCAAAGAGAAATGATAACGGAGCCTTACGTCCCTCTTAATGCGGTGCAGCCGCTCAGCCTTTATAATACAAGACACAAGTCACAGGAATGTATCATTCCAGAGGCGCGTGGCGAACAAGGGCCCCGCCCCACCCCAGGTCCTCAGCAGTGTGTCTTTGCGATTACTGCAGGCGTCTCGAGATTACGAGCCAGCATTTAGCATTCTCCCGTTTGTTTACGTCCAGGGGTGAACCCATTATCATTCTGTTGTTTACTGGTGTTTATCGGATTTCCCTGAGATGATAGATGCGTCTGAGGGGCTAGGAAACAATGGTGAATGTCTCACCCCCTTTTTTCACTGAGACGGGAAATGACTCCGGAGGAAAAAAATTTAGTCTCATGATGGATTTGTCTACGTCGAACAACACCGTAGGGGGAAATATCATGTGAGTAGAGACGGTGCCATGAGCAATATCGTTTGCATCTTCATGACAAGGATGAGAGGTGATCTTGCTCTGTCAACACCAACGGGAGAAGTATTATGGATGGAGGGGGAAATATCCGGATGTGATACATCAGCCATCTATTAGCTAGCAAGACAGGGGGTAGGAAGGAGATCGCCCACCCATATTTACATCGAAGGGGAGCAATTTTCAAAATTGATAGTCAATAAGCAGTTCTTATTTGATGTATACCCTCACCGTCCTGGTCCAGGCTCTGAACGTGAGTGATTGTCATAACAATTACGTAGAATATGACAGTGCTAAAGGAGGGAAAACAATATATGATTCTGTCCTTGATGCTACCAAAAGATATTATTGACCCAACATAACAGAGAATTGTTGTTGATCCTTTGTCAATAACGTATTGAAAAATAGTTAATAGCCTTGATGATGATGATGGTGATGATGATAGTGTGGGTGATACTGATACCAATGTTGGTGCTGACAGCAAAGTAATCAGTTACCATGAAAGAGATGGATGTCACCTTTTCCTCCATACTGACAGGGAGATAGATCCGAAGACACATCCGTCTGTTTTATCCTTGAATAGTTACAATTCATCCAATTGTTTAGGAAATAACTGCAAACTTATACACGTTATGTATATATATATATATATATATATATATATATATATATATATATATATATATATATATATATATATATATATATATATATATATATATATATATATATATATATATATGTATATATATATATATTTATATATATATATATATATATATATATATATATATATATATATATATATATATATATATATATATATATATATATATATATATATATATATATAGTATGTGTAGCACTAGGATATATGGGACAACGAGCCTGTCTGAAAACGAAAAATCCTAAAATAAAGTAAACTTAAAGAGAATAATTTAAGGGTAAAAAAGGAGGGTAAGCTTAGGAATGTATAGTTCTGAATAAGAAAAAAAATATACAAGCGTGTTGCACAGTAAAGGAAAGGTCTCTTGATTATGCATTCCGAAAAAATCCCGGGATTTTTCATTTTTGGTATAATGTACTCCTCAAAGAACTAACTCACAGGAAGAAAAAAAAAGAGTATATTCGCAGAAGTGAAAATTTTTGGAAAGAAAATGTATTCTAAGAGAAAGGTATTCCTTAAAACACAAGGATGAGGATCTCAAGAGCATTGCTAATTAGTAGACACGACTGAGGAGATCTTAGCTTCCATCTGGCCCTTACAGTAACCCTGTAGCCTTGGGTTTGTGTCACACAGAAGGAGACGCCGTAGGACACCGAAGGAGCTGCTATAAAATGTCTAAGGATCTCACTCTGAGTGTAACAAGGTCTCTAAGCTTTTGCACGAACGAAAGAAAAATAAAATCTTTAAAAATCTTTTCTTTAGACGTAAACTTTTTGAAAAAAAAATATGGCGAAACTAAACCTGAAAAATGTATACTGGATGAGATTTGACGAAACCTTTACCAATCTGAATATGTAGCAAATGCGACTCTCCCTCCACCACATCATCTCTGGCCTCACGCGAGCTGCAAACTCCTTGATGGTATAGGATAATTAGGGATGTACTTCTATAGGGTAATATCTATCAATTCCTATATGAATATCATATAGGATAGTCAGGGATGTACTTCTAGAGGGAAATATCTATCAATTCCTATATGAATATCGTATCTTTTTTACGTGTGGCAGGTTTGGAATCGTCGCATAATCACTATTCGTTCACACGGGTCAACAGTAAGAAACACGTTATAGTAACCTTAAGAAGATCTTAGGACTTAACCTGTACCGAAAGGAGAGTGTTTACGAGCATGGCGTAATACACCGACAGCGCTAGAAGTTCGTTGTTAACGGACAAAATTAAACGGAGAGGTGGTTTGAACTCTGAGAGGTGCACTTAGACCATATTGAAGACCATTACGTTATGGGTCTATGCAGGTTTACTGAGAGTCTAGCTCAATCTACATCTGAAAATCAATTCCATAATAATTCAAGACCTTGTGGACTTATATATTCATCCGTTTCGGTAGCGAAGACGTTAATCCTATGTTCCGTGATGGGGAGTCTATCAGCGGAGATAAGGATAACGGAAGGTTATCAGTGAACCCCTTCTCGCTGGTGTGTAAGAAGCAACATCACAGATAAGTGGATCCCTCTTGACCCATGCACCACTGAGTGATATCAGATACACCGGGAACGTGTGTTAGTACAATTGCACATCAGAGGTGTTGACGTAAATAAGTGAATTCTTTCGTTTGATGATGTTCACATTGACTGTATCATGCAACACGGCCTCCTCCTCCTCAGCCCCCCCACATACACAGGCACACACACGCCATTGATCGATTGCATTCATATCTCGACGAGCGAATGTTACTTAGAAACATCTCGTTGTTGAGAGAGTGTATTTCGGAGTTTCTTATTACAGACGAGTTGAAGGGAATTTGCAGATGGATGAGGGAGGGAGAGAAAATAAAGTATGCAAAGTGAAGACAATAAAATCAACTAACAGTCTGGTATTATTTCTTTATAATTATATCTATCTATCTATCTATCTATATATATATATATATATATATATATATATATATATATATATATATATATATATATACATATATATATATATATATATATATATATATATATATATATATATATATATATATATATATATATGTATATATATATATATATATATATATATATATATATATATATATATATATATATATATATATATATATATATATATATACTCGATGTTTATCTCTACTGCTGTGTTTAACTAACCATTCCCTCTGTATCCTACTGTTTCCCTTTACACGTGCAACACATTATTCACACTTTATACATATAAATGCTGCAACATGCCAACACTATAATTAAATTTTTTTACATTTCTGTCTGAGTATTTAGTTCAGTACTGGACGGCCAATAGATATCCTGTTTGTATACAGGAATAGTTTGGAAATAAAATTACTACCAGTTGTCATAAATCAAGAATAACAACAATGCAGAGACTGGATATCAGCTGCACAATAACAAAAGTCATAAATATATATATATATATATATATAGAGAGAGAGAGAGAGAGAGAGAGAGAGAGAGAGAGAGAGAGAGAGAGAGAGAGAGAGAGAGAGAGAGAGAGAGAGAGAGAGAGAGAGAGTGGGGAGGATCAGTTATATTCTACAATGAATCTCACAGGCTACGATTTGTCTCACTAAATGTCTACATCCCTTCAAAAAAAAAAAAAGATACCAAGATATTGCCTCTCACTAAACAAAGAATTCGGTTAAGAAATCAATAAATGAGACTTACTGTACTTTGTTAAACCCATTACCTTTTTTTCTCTCTCATTTCTCATACCAATTCTCATACCCAAGTTGTTTGTTGGTCTTCTATACACCTCATCTGTACCCCTCCTGGATGCCACAGACCCTCATAACATACGATAGATATCTTTCTGGTGAGTATTGTTGAATTGTCAGTCTGGTCCGGGTTGCTGACCCACCCCTTCCTTCATGAGGTTTCAGAGTCGCTCTTCCTCCTCCTCCTCCTCCTCCTCCTCCTCTTCTTTACCTGATGGTGCTCGTCGGTTGCTGACGCGTGCAAACAGTTGGACGTCTAACTAGAGATAATGTTGCAATGTCTTCCTTTAGCGCTGTGGCTTCAACGGAGAAGTTATCATCTGATGGGGCTGTAGAAACGCTATGCTTTCTCTTATGGCAGGGCAAATCACTTTTTTTCCCCAGGCAAAATAAAGAATATATGTTGAAAGATGAATTCAGTATCATATAGGAAACTTTATCACAGTTCGTCGTTTGATATCAGAAAAAAAAAATATAGAGAACCCTTATCTCCAAATCCCTTTTCCCTGATCATTATCTCAACTGGGGAGGGGGGAAAAAATATATGTAATTCTTGAAACACGAGAAGAGTTTTTCTGTGCGTATGAAACAGGGTGGCCAGTCAGAGACATTTACCCGCGCGGTTCAGAGCGAAGGCAATTTCCTAACTTAGAACCAATTTGCGGTGAAGCTTTGATTTCCTCCCTCACTCCCTCACAGCGAGGGCTGAGAATGAATGTAGTCATAGGTCCAATAAAGATAATTTCACAACCAACAGCGCCATTAATGGTGATGATAAGTTCCACTTCAAGCAATAAGCATTTTAAACAAGGACACATATTCATGATATATATATATATATATATATATATATATATATATATATATATATATATATATATATATATATATATATATATATATATATATATATATATATATATATATATGTATATATATATATATATATATATATATATATATATATATATATATATATTCCTCTGAGTCCACGCTCTGAGTCCACGGGGAAATGAGACACGATAAGTTCCCAAGTGCTCTTTCGTGTAATAACCACATCATCAGGGGAGATGCCAGAAATATAAGAAACGTAGCTAGGACGTCATTTGCTAAACAGGTGACTGCCCGAATATATATATGAAGCTGAGAGCAGATGTTACATGTGATTGAGTGATCTCTCTTCCTATTGAGAATCTGTTGTCTTTTTGTGGTAATGTATTTGAGTTTAGCCACGTTTGCTGTTTCAGCTGGTGAGGGAGGAGTGAGTTCCCTCACGCCTCCGCACCTGAGTTGGTTGCGTGAAGGTGGGAAGTGAGGTAATCTGTATTATAGGTGTGTGTATAGCCATAAGGATCTCGCTTATCCTCTACAATTAAGTATGGGTGTTACATCCTCTTTACGTCCATGGTTTCAGGGATGTGTAGCCTCTTAGAAACGTGAAAAGCTTTTAGTGTCTTTGTATTCTCAGTGAGATGCTGGGGTAGTGAGGTATATGTTGTTCTGTTGTCCCGTGTGTACCTTAAGGGTATCGAACGTGCGACGTCAAGCTTCAGCTTAGCTATATCTCGAAAGCTTTGACCATTGTTTATTCAAAGCTGTTTGAAGTCAGCTGGAAGCAGGGACAAGAATGGAGCAACCCATGGGTCCTTTTACCCCAAGCACATCTAATGTATTTAACAACTGTCTACTTGCTTCTAGAATCTATTTCTCTCCCCACTCGCCTGCATTATCCCATAAGCTAACCGCTCTCTATCTCACTATGACGGGAGAGAAAATACAAAAACAATAGATTAAAAAATATAATAGATAAAAATCTATCTATATGAAATGTTGTGAATAGATTAAAGGCATAACTTCCGTCCCCAAACCTCACTTCTTTCCGAGTATCCTTTAATTTCCTGCCTTTGCAGACGACTTTCTTTTTTCTCTGAACTCCTCTCCTTCCCACTCCAAGCCTCTTAGCCCATCCCCCTCAGCGGAGGATACGCTCTCGTACGCTCAGTCAAGCATGGTATTACGTGCCCAAACCACAGACACGCAGAGTGAGTATCTTAGCACAGGGATCATGAGGAGAAGGGACCTCTGAGGTCCACATCAAGTTCCTTAAGGCGTGAAGGCTGAGATATGTGAAAGGCTGAGCAGCCTAACGGTGCCTTTAACATCAGCGAACGATGGACCTTACTGAATATGCAGAGCGAGTCGGGACCTACGACCTTAAAGTCCATTAGCCTTGAAGTGAACTATCCATCGCTCGCAGGTAAACTACAGGTACAGATCTCCGACTACAGTATGTGAATCAGTATTTCGACCGTAAATGCTAGTCTGTATCGCGGGATGACCTCGAACCAACTTACTTTTAAGTAGTTTTAGGTACACGGATGCTCATTTGAGGTCAGTTGGCCATAGAGAGGTGTTCTAAAACAGTTAATGATGTATAATACTTAAGGAAACTTAGGAAATCATTTATTCAGGTAATTGAGGTGATTCTAAGGCCGAAGTTAATCTAAAGTGTTGAAGAATATTTACCAAATCATGATATGCCATCAATTTACGTTAGGAAACCATTCCCATAGCCATACCACGACCCGTGTTCATGCTGGCATGGGGTACATAGATGTTATATGTACGATGCCACTTAACGAGGCAAATTTGAGGGAGAGAGAGAGAGAGAGAGAGAGAGAGAGAGAGAGAGAGAGAGAGAGAGAGAGAGAGAGAGAGAGAGAGAGAAGCGAGAACTCACCACGTATATTCTGTTTTTTTCTTTCTTTTCGTGTGTGTGTGTGTGTGTGTGTGTGTGTGTGTGTGTGTGTGTGTGTGTGTAAAAAATATTGTTTTGCCATCAGAACGGGCTGGTGACGGACTTTCCCTTTTTGGAGATTAACATGTGGAATATTTTCCACTCCCCCTCCCTGTGTGAGGCCAGCAGAGGGCGCCACCTGCTCTAGCCTCTGACGTCACTGGCCTATGACATCAAAGGCAGGGGGCCCGCAGCAGGTCGTTATGACGTCATTAAGGCAAACGAATACATATACGAAGGTTTTTGGCTCTCGTGTTTGTCTCAGTACGTTTCTCGCGCCAGTCGACAGCACGTGTTTTTGCACGACATGAATACCAAACGTTGAACAGATCACCCAGAACACCTGCTCAGTCCCAGTGTTACAATGATGTACACTCCCTCTGCCACAATAGAACAGAGTCTATTTCATTTTGCCACAGTAGAACATAGTCTATTTCATTTTGCCACAATTGAACATAGTTTATTCCATTTTGCCACAGTAGAACATAGTCTATTTCATTTTGCCACAAGAGAACATAGTCTATTACATTTTGCCACAGTAGAACATAGTCTATTACATTTTGCCACAGTAGAACATAGTCTATTTCATTTTGCCACAATAGAACATAGTCTGTTTCATTTTGCCACGATAGAACATAGTCTATTTCATTTTGCCACAATAGAACATAGTCTATTACATTTTGTCACAATAGAACATAGTCTATTTCATTTTGCCACAATTGAACGTAGTCTATTACATTTTGCCACAGTAGAACATAGTCTATTTCATTTTGCCACAATTGAACATAGTCTATTTCATTTTGCCACAGTAGAACATAGTCTATTTCATTTTGCCACAATTGAACATAGTTTATTCCATTTTGCCACAGTAGAACATAGTCTATTTCATTTTGCCACAATTGAACATAGTCTATTACATTTTGCCACGATAGAACATAGTCTATTTCATTTTGACAGATTGCTAGACCGTGGCAAGAAGTGTGTTGAGCAGGTAATGAAGGAATAAGAAAGAAACTGAAGGAAATGAAGGAATAAGAAAGAAACTGAAGGAAATGAAGGATTAAGAAAGAAACTGAAGGAAATGAAGGAATAAGAAAGAAACTGAAGGAAATGAAGGAATAAGAAAGAAACTGAAGGAAATGAAGGAATGAGAAGAAAGTAACAATCATACTATAATCGTGGTGCCAGGAGGAGAGTGTCAAAAGGTGTATACCTTTAGAATAACATTGCCAATAATGATGGTGTGGGTGATAACAGTGCCATTAGTGAGATGTAAACGCAGTGACAAGTATCACCAAAGAATGACAGTGAAAACAGTGACGTGCATGAGGAATCTCACTGTCAGTTACGACAGCACCACACAAACGATTCCACTGATGGTAGTAAATGAAAGTGAAGATAAGGATAGTGACAGTGCCAGGAATGATGATAGTGACAGTGCCAGGAATGATGATAGTGACAGTGCCAGGATAGTGACAGTGCCAGAAATGATGATAGTGACAGTGCCAGGAATGATGATAGTGACAGTGCCAGGAATGATGATAGTGACAGTGCCAGGATAGTGACAGTGCCAGGAATAATGATAGGGGCAGTGCCAGGAATGATGATAGTGACAGTGCCAGGTTAGTAACAGTGCCAGGAATAATGATAGTGACAGTGCCAGGATAGTGACAGTGCCAGAAATGATGATAGTGACAGTGCCAGGAATGATGATAGTGACAGTGCCAGGAATGATAATAGTGACAGTGCCAGGAATGATGATAGTGACAGTGCCAGGAACGATGATAGTGACAGTGCCAGGAATGATGATAGTGACAGTGCCAGGAATGATGATAGTGACAGTGCCAGGAATGATGATAGTGACAGTGCCAGGAATGATGATAGTGACAGTGCCAGAAATGATGATAGCGACAGTGCCAGGAATGATGATAGTGACAGTGCCAGGAATGATGATAGTGACAGTGCCAGGAATGATGATAGTGACAGTGCCAGGATAGTGACAGTGCCAGGAATAATAATAGTGACAGTGCCAGGAATAATGATAGCGACAGTGCCAGGAATGATGATAGTGACAGTGCCAGGTTAGTGACAGTGCCAGGAATAATAATAGTGACAGTGCCAGGAATAATGATAACGACAGTGCCAGGAATGATGATAGTGACAGTGCCAGGAATGATGATAGTGACAGTGCCAGGAATGATGATAGTGACAGTGCCATGAATGATGACAGTGACAGTGCCAGAAAAGATGATAATGTAAAAGGAAATGTCAAAATACACATTGGCCCATTCAGCGACAGGATAGCGAGACGACCAACAGCCATGATAGATAAGGGAGTCGTAATGCTGAGAATAACTTAGATAAAAAGATTAAAGATAACTGATCACTTTAATTCGTAGATGATAACACTGTGAGGCAGAATAGTACAAACAGGAACATCCAAGTTCAAAGTTGAAGATTGGACCATTTAGTATGTCATCTGGGAGTGTGGGGCTGGATATCCTCCCTTCCTGTATTGAATTTCCAAAAGACTGAATTGAGGAAGAGGCCAAACGAGCATTTCTTCTCTAAGAATCAGTCTTCTTCTCGATGCCACCTTGTTCATGTGTGTGTGTGTGTGTGTGTGTGTGTGTGTGTGTGTGTGTGTGTGTGAGTGTGTGTGTGTTACATGCGTAAGTGACTTGGTGTTCAATTCGCTTTTTAGTTGCTAGTATTATTGAGCCACTGTTCAAACCAAAGTCTCGCCCTCACAGTGGACACGTCTCAACATTTCTTGCATCTACAGAACAACCAGAGCAGGTCTTTCATACCAAGCACCCGTCTCTCATCCCAGCTGTAGTCAAACAACTTCTACTGAAAGATGTTAGTATATTCACCTTATTCTCCTTGCCTTTCATTCATCCCCCTGATCTTGAACTCCGACTTTGAGCGAATCTGTGACGATAGATCTGAACATGAAAGACAGTCAAAGTCAGCTTGAGTATGCTGATGATGCGCTTCTAGTTCTTTTCTTTTTTATTTGACCCCGTTCTATGATATACCATGACACTAGTTTTTCTCCATTTTTCTCTTCCGAGAAAGATATATGTTTTCATCTAAAGTTTTAATTCCCTACAACTTATTGCCAGCTCCTTCCTTTGATGCGTCGCTGGAAAATCAGGGTAGATGGGGAATTTGACCTAATACGCTCATTCAAGCATGATATTAACTCATACCTTATTGATCGTGGTTTCGAAGTGCACATCATCAGCGATGGATGAAAACTTCCCAGAGATACTCGACCGAGAGTCTTATGTCCTGTTCCAGGTTAGCTTTCCATGAAGGCCCTTTGGAAAATCGTAATCGTCTGGAGAGCTGAGTATTAGCTCATAGGTATTCGGCTTATGAGAGAGAATTCAGTGACGATTTGAGATTCTGAAGAACTGTGCCTCAGTTACCCCGTTGGGTTAAATCATCGATGACCTTATACTATCTCCTTCATGACCTTAAATGACCTTAACCTTTACATGACATTCTTTTCTAAGGTCTAATTCTTATCCAAACGTAGATGCTAATTATGAATTTCAGGGAAGAATTAGATTCTAATTATGAAATTTCAGGAAAGGAATTAGATTCTAATTATGAAATTTCAGGAAAGGAATTAGATTCTAATTATGAAATTTCAGGAAAAGAATTAGATTCTAACTCCAGTGATTAATCATAACTTAGATCTACAAGTGGATTATGTCACCATAGATAACATAACATTGTACTACTTATAAGTACGTAATCACACAACAATGATAGAGAATGACAAAGCCAT
>NC_092246.1:18304028-18369028 GCF_036320965.1 Panulirus ornatus
TATTCGTTTTGTACAAACCCACAATATTCATCTTTCATGCATATTATCAACCACTAGTTTCGTCTTTGCTCACCGTCTCTTGTGCCTTGACCAGAGCCACAAGCATAGTATTACTTTGCGATGGCATCTACCGTCCTTTATGAAGCCCCTTTCGTAATGAGAGATGACAAGTCCTTTTCCCACATTCTGTATATCACACTGCTGTTGACACCACACACTTGGCTGGGCGTTGGTAATGAGAATCCATCTCGCCTCGTACATTGACCGACTCCAGACGACAGACTTGTGACAACTGTTGTCCCGGCTAACGTCAACCCATGCTACAGACACTGGACGCGGAGTTAATAAGACAAGTTTTCGCGAAAGAACGCCACTTTTGATACCTAGTTGTGGTAGAGAGGAGGGAAGAGGAGGAGGAAGAGGAGGAGGAAGAGGAGGAGGAGGAGGCGGGACGTCGGGCTAATCCACCGCAGCTTATAAATGCTGCCTGCTCATATCTCCTTGAGTTTTCTTACCCTGTGCTTCAGAGAGGAAATGACGGATCGTAGAGGGGAAAAATTATCATAAGCCAGAAATATAACCTGAAGTTCTGCATCACACAGGGAGGGAAGAAAAATATGAGAGAAAAGAGTTGGCTGTCGGGTAAGGAGGAAGCGTGATGATAAACGCTGATGCCAGGCAATTCACGGGGGAAGGAAAAGTCCTATATTCTTTGGGCGGGTGAAAACCCCTTTCACAATCGCGATAATGGCTGTCTAGATGGACGTTCACATGGAGATTTACTTTTCCGTGGATTACGAGGGTAATTTCTGACTCTAGAACCAGTTTGCAGTCCATTATCATTTATGACCCTTTTATGATGATCCTTCCGGTGCGCACATGACCAGGGAAATGTCATCGTGCCCCTGGCTATAATCCCTTCGAGAATGGCCACCACACACAGTGTCTGCTTCTAATGATAATGCCAGTGATGTTGGTGTCAATGGTAGCAATACCAGTATTGATTATGTATATACATATATATATATGAACAAGCAAACCTCCAACAGCCAGAATCGAACCCGGGACCCCTTCGTGGCAGGCGGGAGTGCTACCGCCAGGCTGTGATCATAGACTAGCAGTAGCGCTCCTGCTTGCCACGCACGGGTCCCGGGTTCGATCCTGGCTGTTGGAGGCTTGTATGTTATATGAAAGTGCGTGTTCATATGCACTATACATATATATATATATATATATATATATATATATATATATATATATATATATATATATATATATATATATATATATATATATATATCTAATGGCAGAAAAGCTGATGAAATATCAAGAGTGTACATACCGATAGGTTTACATATGTAGTTAATGATGACTGTATAAGTAATATCAGTGACTGTGATAAAGCAATGATACTTAAAGCCATCAAAGCTCAGTATTACTGGCTATGATAGAGACTGGGAGGGATATTCATGACATCAACACAGACTCTACTATTGGAATAACCTGATGATCATTCACATTCAAGACGTGATGAGATATGAGTTTCGATGCGTTGTTAAACAGAGAAAAGCAATCATCAATGTTTTGTTCCAATTGGCCTTAAGTCTTCCCTCTCCAGTGTTCTAAAATACAGTCACGTATCAAAGACAATAGCTACTGCCATGAGTGTGACACAACTTCGTATCATTTGTAATCATGTGAGGAAGAATGTTGGCAAGTTATACCCTCCTCTATAGGCCATATGAAGATAATCATATATGACGATGTTCTCATTTCATTCCCCTGCCCGTGCCTGTAATGAAATATCTGACCGGTTATTTTGCATCACAGTCCACTGCTCCGATTAATAGCAAGTGGAGCGCAAAGCATTGCTTTCAATTCCACCAGGGTCTCGTTATCCTTTTTTTTGTTTCCTAAACCTTCGTACAATTGATATTCTATTCGGCAACTCTGAAGGCTAGATTGAAGGATGCCTAACGGTTGTATATTTTGTTTTTATTTTGGACTTCCTGTCATGAATGTGAATTTGGAAATGATCATCAGGGGGGAACTGTGGCTATCAATACCCATCACATACGTGTGATCCGTTCATGCTAAAATGATGTATTTAGATATACGATAGTACGATCACATGAATGGATAGTTAGTATTAGGAATATCGTTATCAAATGATCGTCTTTAGGACATTTCTTTGGGGGTCTTCTGGAACTTCGATGCTACTGCACTTCACTCGAGGGGAAGATAAGGTGGATTCCTCTTTAGAGAGAAGGTCTCCGAGGGTGTTGGATTCTCCCGTCCAGTGACGATGACACAGCGTCGCTGGAAGTGACATTTTCCTCCTAGTGTCACCGCCTCTTTCGACCACCGTTATCCAGACGTCCTCACCTCTTGACGCCGACGGTCTGCGTGTGACACTGAGGGACAAGAGAGCCGCGGCGTCGCCGACAGATACCGACGCCAACGAAACTTGAAGATTCGTGCATCGTGTGGAGTAATCACACGTTCAACTTTTTTGTCGTACTTGAGACACACGCCCTCTATAACTTACGACTGGAACTACGACTGTTGTCGCCCGTCTCGAGACGCGTCCTCGTTATCTTGAACACGCATCTCACGACGCGAAGTGCGTGTGACGCTCAATAGATAATAAGTCTTGACAGACAAGCGTCTCACCATTTTGCCTCATCAGATCCGTCGCTGTAATTTATTTGGCAGCTGGCATCGATGCATTGCGTCTAGGGTCATCTACGTCAGTGACGCCACTGCAGAGCTGGTTTTCTCGATAACGTAAGGTTATGGAGCATGCAAATTTGTTGAAGTATCCGGCGTATCTACTGATGTTGATGTGGTATGACGTGCAATCTTTGTCTACGAGTTACCGTGGGACTGTTCTGAAAAGATGTCTTCATCGATGTTTTCTTCGATGACTCTACCACATCAGGATATTCTCAATACCACATCAGGATATTCTCAATGAGTCAAGGATATTCACTCAGTAAACCATGGCAAGCAAGCAATCTTCTTCGACTACCAGAAGGTCATTTTGGAAATGATCTCTCCTTGACCGTGTTATTCCTATCCCCATTTGCATACATCATTTTGGTTCCTCAGTCCTCACATCATGATAACCACCTCAGTCTATGATGTCTTAGATTATGAATTACCTCGTAATGAAGGTGGTAATAAGGCTCTTGTCCAGAGTCGTAGTCTTAGTGATGACAGTCCAGATGATGATGATGATAATGAGAGCTGTGACATTTCCAAAATGACAGCGCCGGTAGTTTGAGTGGTTGTTGATAGTGCTGTCAACGCCAACCGCATGCATGATACAGGTAGTAACTGGCCATACTAGTAAACAACATATAAGGATGAAATGGTCATTATTTTGAAAGTGGGTGATGATGATAATGATAGCGATGATAAGGTCTGTTATATATATCGGTGTCAGGGAGGAGGGGTAGGAAGAATGAGGCGGGTTCTCAACCATAGGTCATCGGTGTTCGGGTTCTGCTGTGATAAACACATAGTCCATCACAGTTCGAGCCTTGCAGCGAGAGATGTCACCTACACTTCAACATGTCACCTTCACTTCAACCGCATTTTCCATCATTCTGAACATGCTGACCGATAACCAAGTATGTCTAAGACATGTCAGTGTGTTTGGCTCGCACTATCATGCATTTCAAGTTCACTTAGGTAGAGGAATTCACAATTTCTAATAACAATCACTTTTTGCAATAGCGTAGCGCTACAGTGCAGCAATCCAGTGTTTCGTAAATCGTAAGGCATTTTCAATTTACATTCCATCAGTCTGCGATTCATAAAGAATGTGAGCCATTAGAATGTAATCCTTTTTTTTTTCTTCTTCTTTTCGAGGAGTCTGACGAAACTCACCGGTGAAAATGCATTCATATAAACGAGCAATGTCAGGGTGCTTATATTTTCCACGTAGATGAGCATTAGGATCCAGCATATGGTCTTTGTTCCCTGACTGATATCTCAGCCTACATCTCAGGTATCTATCATCTTATCACGTCTCAGAATGCATATATTGATAGATAGATATATTGATTAATACATAGATAGATGTAGATAGACAGATGGATATTAGAATCAACTTTACCACCTTCTGAGATGAAAAAGGATGCATTCATAAATCTATATTCGTGATAGGATCCTCTTTGACACTAAATAGTATGTATCTGGCTCAAAAGTTAATTCTTGTTTGAATACACACATATATACCCATGTAAGACTATCTTAACCTTCCATACGATGTGCAACTACTTCTCAAAGAGCTGAAGGGGTGTTATCCATCACTTGGTAACACTAGCTTAGAACACTCGCAAAATACCGACTGACATGAAACTTTTTGAAAACGGTCTATGAGCAATGTTTCATATGTAAACAATCTCTTTCTTATGAACCAAGCGAGAGAGAGAGAGAGAGAGAGAGAGAGAGAGAGAGAGAGAGAGAGAGAGAGAGAGAGAGAGAGAGAGAGAGAGAGAGAGAGAGAGTCTCACATGGAGAAGGACATTATAGAGATCTGAAGAAACTGTGTTGTCAGGAGAAATACCTGACCTCTGATGAATAAGTAACGAACCACACAACATGTTAGAAGTCTATGGCGATAGCGCAAAATATCTGAACGTACGAAATTAATGACCAATTCCAGTATGGAAAACGAATGTGTCTTGCCAGATCGCCTATGGTGAAGACACGTCCTTGCTTGTTCACCAAGAGATGGGTTTCCAGATACCTTGAACCAGTCATATTATGGATTCCTTTCCCAGTTCCTCTTATATCTAGATTGCCCAGCGCGTCATAAATGAAAAAAAAAATAATCTAATTACCTTCAAAAGAGAAATTCAATCTTAGACAATGAGACCTAATTACAATGCTCATTAGAAAGTCTTATAGATTATAATCTTATTCATCGTTGTTGAGACCTTCATTTGAAAGGATTAAACGTGTGAGCACTGGAAGCCACAGTGGTTTGGTCAATACAGTCTTTGCGTCCCATTTGTATAATTATGTACATGTTTCTCCAGTGGAAATCTGTCTGTAACTAAAGCTACTTATCATGCAGATGTGATACAATTCGATATATATATATAAATATATATATATATATATATATATATATATATATATATATATATATATATATATATATATATATATATATATATATATATATATATATATATATATATATATATATTCAGCAAGATCTTTCATGTTTTAAGCAAAAGGAGTAATCAAACATGTATCTACTTTCCTCGGTGTTATTGATGAAAATTCTGCAGCATCACCTAAACAGGATCTCATGAAATACTATCTCATTATCGTCCTGCTCCAGATGTATTCGAATACCAGTTATCATATATTCAGGATGTTGAAGATCGAGTCTTATTAGTCTCTGTTCATAACCGCCTCCAAGGCATTATCGTTGTAATTGTCACTTTAATTTCAAAGGATAATCATCTACACAAGAGCTTCAGACCCATGTGAATCCTACTTCACCAAAGCCTTTTCAATATTCAAACAATGATTGGAAAATACTTGGAAATCTTTTTCACCAATAAAATCAAAGGAATTTCTGAACAATCTCATTATTCAAGATCTCTTAGCTAAGGATTATTTCAAATCGAGCGCACTTTCTACATGTCGCCCATTGATCTCTTTATTTTAGTGTTAGTGATGCTGACTTTCCTTTTATTTGAGTGGTGGTTACTGGTAACGTAAATATTCTCCATGGTTGTAGATCTTGAAGATCTTCCCCTGAATATTTGGAGTCTCGTAGAAGACGCGTTCGTCAGGTACCTTTCTGTCCAACGGGTAACCATGAGGCTTCTTGTCTGGGTAGACACCCCTGTACTCGTAGTCGAGGATCCTTGTGACTGTGGGTATCTCCCTCACGGCCATGTCAGCCTCACCGTCAGTCACGGCCACCACCAGCATGAACTCCATACCAGACTCTGTGCCTTTGGGGAGCAGAAGCCTGTTGGGCAGCCCCGTGACGTTCAAGAACTGGTCGAGATTCATGTCGGTGCCCCTAGAGAGGGCCTCCTTCGCCCTCTCCATCAGAGTCTTCATGCTGGGCCTGTCAGGCACCGTCACAGAGGATTCGGTGCTCTTACGATTGACCTGGTTCTCGCCAGGTCTCACTGTGGATGAATAAGAGAGAGATAGAATCGGGTAAAACACTGAATGAATCCTAATCTAACATCATATATGTATATATATATATATATATATATCAAGGGTGTTGAATTGGATATATGGTGAGTATATAACTCCAGAAATGAAGTTCGATCAGGCAATTCATCTTTTCATATCTTGTCTCAGCTTATACACACATGACAAATGAAGAAGAGATGATATACCAGATTAAGACGAAATTCTAGACTATTGTATATACTTACGCCTGGTCATGAACTTGTCTAGTTCGATTGCACGCCAGCGGCCATCGTCAAATGAGTACTTGACACCATTGCTGTTACGGAGTGGCCAGGCGAAGATGCGTACTGTGGCCAAGACCTCTTCATCATTGTTGTTGAGCACATCAATCTTGTAGGAGAAGTCCTTGTGATTCAGACGCGGCACGTAAGTGCTAATTTCTACATCATCCCCCTGTGCTCCATCGTAAACAGCATTGGCGAGGCTGTATTCATAGTCTTCGAGGTAGGTCTCCAACGTGCCATCGATGTTGATGTTGCTGATGGCCACACCACGGAACAAAAGCTCCTCTTTCTTGTACGGTGGAAGACTGTCCTTGTGTTCCCTGAATAGGTTGTCGATGCGCTTGACTGAATGATAGAAAATAGGATCGTAAACGCAGGTAGGAAGGCTTTCCATGACACTCGGAGGCATGCCATACTTTCCCTGTGGATCCATCTGTCTGGCAATCACCTTATGAAGCGTTCTAGCGATGGAGCCGTAGTACTCACTGTTAGGGCTGTACTGAGAGGATTCAACCACATCACCTAAGATGTCGACGCCGCGTTCATTCCTGATATCAACGATGGATCCATCCCGGGTTATGATATAGCCAAGGTCGATGGCATCGCGAAAACGCCGCTCGAAGAGAATCAAATCCTCAATGCTACTAACGCCGTCCACATCCTCCAAGTAGATGTTGTCGGGGCGGGGTGGGAATGGGGCGCCACTCTTGTACGTGATTTTGGGCGCATAACCTTCCTCGAGAGGCTTATCAAAGCGAAGCCTTTCCACAGTCTGTAGGCCGTTTGAGATACGTTCAGCATCGTAGCGGTTAACCAGCTGGTGATGTATCCAGAATTTGGTTCTCACCCTTGCGCTCGATATGCTGGCCGTGCGTGTCATTCCACCAGAAGGGGTAATCCAAAACAGTGTTGATGTAGTAGTTGCTGAGCCCAATGTCCTCAGTGAAGTAGACAACTCGTTGTTCAGGGTTGTTCATCATACTGGTCAAGTTCATTCTGAACTTGCTCGGCGTGGAGGTCATCTCGGCAATATAAGCTTCGCGCATGATGTCCGTGGGTGTATAATACTCCGGGATAATCTCATAGAATGGCGGCAGTACAACGGACTGTGTCAGTGGAGAGAGCTTGACGAAGTAGGATAAAGCGCCAGCAAACACCACTTCGTTCACTCTCTGACGGAAGTACGCGGCAGTGCCGGTGATAGTCGCCCAATCCTTGCAGCGCATCAGAACATCGAAGAAAGTCAGTCCTTCCTGAAGATGGCGTTCGTCGAACACAAGAAATTCTTCCCTCTTCCTCAAAAGTCTTTGACCCTCGAGATCTCCCATAAACCTACGGATGACCTCTCCACCGTCAACATAACGAGAAGTGTCAGCCAATGGGTCGAAGGTGTCTGCAAGGGTCTTCAAATTGGCATCACGTAAAGAGCCGTACACCTTGTAGAGAAGGTGGTTAATGTCGTGTTGTTTCTGTGCTGTGGATACACCTGAGTAGCGCAAGAAATGATGGCATTAGAACATACAGGTGCATAATCATTCAGTCTCATGTCTGATGCTCTTTATGAAGACATGAGATGGAAATGTCACAGACTCAATGTGCATGAACAGTGGTGGAGTGAATATGTTCCTGATTCTCTTCAAATTTCTTGTGTTAGGGAGTCATTCATGATTCAAGATAGCTTTGCAATTATTCATATAGTTGTCTTTCTATAAATGCTCAAAATCTACTAAATTCTAACAGTTGATTATTAGACGAATAATATTGAGATGAGACTTAACACAGAAATTATTTGATAAAGTTATGTGAAAGAGTGTAAATGATGAGGTAATGAATTATGATAAAGATGATCAATCAACATACGATATGCTTAAGGAACACAGCAAAGTACGATGAAATCAAATTCCTTTTCGAAAGAGACAACATGCAAAGTTGCATTTGTCGTTGGAGGGACAACCAAAAGGAAAGGAAAATGAGGAGAATAAAGAGATCAACAAAGAGAAAGAATGTTGATATAGGAAGAATGAGTCATGAAATCCATCTGATGACCATGATCATTGAGGATGTGTGTGTGTGTGTGTGTGTGTGTGTGTGTGTGTGTGTGTGTGTGTGTGTGTGTGTGTGTGTGTGTGTGACTGTATGCCTGTCGCTTTGTGTAGATGTCTGGTTGTTAACTGTATAGTGAACGTATTTGTAAATGGCTCTGCCATGGAGATGTGAAGATCTGCCACGGGTATCTGATGATATCAGTGTGATAAAGATCAGAGAAAGTGATAGTACTCTCTACAGCCAGTCAGTGACTGCTAGGGACAATATTCTCTACAGCCAGTCAGTGACTGCTAGGGACAATATTCTCTACAGCCAGTCAGTGACTGCCAATGACAGTACTCTCTACAGCCAGTCAGTGACTGCTAGTGACAGTACTCTCTACAGCCAGTCAGTGACTGCCAATGACAGTACTCTCTACAACCAGTCAGTGACTGCTAGTGACAGTACTCTCTACACCCAGTCAGTGTGACTGTTAGTGACAGTACTCTCTACAACCAGTCAGTGTGACAGCGATCTTCACACGTCAGACCACAGTCTAAAAAAGCCCCATATATTGAGTAATACTCACCAGGGACGTCATGTCCCAGGCGGGTGTCGAATCCACTGTTGAGTTGAGGCCAGGCAGCGGCCGCAGCCACCAAGGCGCAGAGAACCAAGACCTTCATGCTGATGATGGTGAGGTTGGAGCTCACGGACCTGCCTTATATACACCCCCGGCTGGCGCTCCTTCTACCGTGGGGGAGGTGGGTGGGCGGTGCTCGATGGCGCCTGTGATATCAGCTTGGGGGAGGAGGGGTCCATCATGCACCCTCCCTCAACAACCACTCCTCCCAACTTATGTTACGAATCAGATCATACGACTCCCACCTTGACTGTATGATAAGCCCTAAAGATTATATATATATATATATATATATATATATATATATATATATATATATATATATATATATATATATATATATATATATATATATATATATATATATATATATATATATATATATATATATATATATATATATATATATATATATATATATATATATATATATATATATATATATATATATATATATATATATATATATATATATATATATATATATATATATATATATATATATATATATATATATATATATATATATATATATATATATATATATATATTTCATACTATTCGCCATTTCCCGCAAGCGAAGTAGCGTTAAGAACAGAGGACTGGCCCCCCTTCTCTGTTCCTTCTTTTGGAAAATTAAAAACGAGACGGGGGGATTTCCAGCCCCCCGCTCCCTTCCCTTTTAGTCGCCTTCTGCGACACGCAGGCAATACGTGAGAAGTATTCTTTCTATATATATATATATATATATATATATATATATATATATATATATATATATATATATATATATATATATATATATATATATATATATATGTATATATATATATATATAGTTTTTATCTTTCCATCGTATTTACTCTGAGTATATGATGTTATTAGAATCCATGAGTTCTTCGTTGAAGAGCACTGTTCCTTAGTGTCATGGCCCTTTGTGATGATCCACCTTACGGTTTTTACTACAGCCAAACACCCGGCACCCCAGGCCAAGCTGGTGATGTACTTGGGCCTTCGTCTATACCGTCCCTGACAATTTGCCTAGCGCTGTGGTGTCCAGGGTGCTCTTCGTGCTGTTGTAAGCAAATCAGAGGAAAAATATTTAGTCTCCAACATACTTGTCAGAGGAAAATACTCACTCGACTTTTCTTGTTTTTTTTAGGTGGCTGGGGTGGCTTCATCGTTTGATGATGTACAGAGAACACAAAGGATGTAATATGTAATACTTCTCACCTATATATGAAATTGCAAGATCATTTTGAGAAAGGAAGTGTAATCGAATATGGTACACAGTTCACTGGAAGATTAATTAAAGTTATTGGAAAGCAATATTCAACCTATATACATATATTTCTGTATCTTATATCATTTCTTTACAAACCTTATATATATATATATATATATATATATATATATATATATATATATATATATATATATATATATATATATATATATATATATATATATATTTATATATATATATATATATATATATATATATATATATATATATATATATATATATATATATATATATATATATATATATATATATATATATATATATATATATATATATATATATATATATATATATATATATATATATATATATATATATATATATATATATATATATATATATATATATATATATATATATATATATATATATATATATATATATATATATATGTATATATATATATATATATATATATATATATATATATATATATATTATCCCTGGAGATAGGGGAGAAAGAATACTTCCCACGTATTCCCTGCGTGTCGTAGAAGGCGACTAACAGGGGAGGGAGCGGGTGGCTGGAAATCCTCTCCTCTCATTTCTTTTTTTTTTTAATTTTCCAAAAGAAGGAACAGAGAAGGGGGCCAGGTGAGGATATTCCCTCAATGGCCCAGTCCTCTGTTCTTAACGCTACCTCGCTAACGCGGGAAATGGCGAATAGTATGAAAGAAAGAAAAAAAAAATACACATATATATATATATATATATATATATATATATATATATATATATATATATATATATATATATATATATATATATATATATATATATATATATATTAAATAAATCAGAGTGTTATTGCGAGTGCTCTAAGCATTTGTTGACAGCCATTTGGAAAGATGAAACCTAAAAAAGTCAACAAACGCTTTCGTGTCATATCGAATCATTTTCAGAGGAAAGCAGAGAAATGAAACAAGGAAAAATTGATGAGTACATATAACGTCCAGCTCACAATTGTGAGGAAAGACACAAGGGGGATATAGACTGGTAGAGGGTGATTGAAAGTTCAAGACGTTAGAAGAGAAACACGTATCGAAGTGGCCCCACCCTTTAGTTGCCAATGACCAAACAGCAATTATATGGGTACAGTGGCTTGTCGAGTATTAGGTCGGGGCACATTAGCAGCCAGCTCTCGGGAGCAAGAGCCAGATTAATACCTTTCAACAGAAGGGAAAGGGAACCAATTTTGCGGCTGATGGCAATCAGGTCAAATTAAAAAGCTAGCTTGGGAGAGTAGATAAGGTGGGTTGTTCATTCTACCTAGAAAGGATGTTAGAGCAGTATCCCACATAAGGACGGATCAGTCCTTTGTGTACGCGGAGCAACTGTTTAGAAGAATTAGAAACATTGCATTTGAAATGAGACTCCTAGCTTCTTAGAGGTAGATGTGGCTATTTGTTTGATATGAGGTTTCCAAGACAGTTCAGATGTTACTATGACGCCACTTACGTTCACTGTGATGAATGAATGGTGGCATTACGGAGAAGTTACGAGGGATTTTCGAGAGAGAGAGAGAGAGAGAGAGAGAGAGAGAGAGAGAGAGAGAGAGAGAGAGAGAGAGAGAGAGAGAGAGAGAGAGAGAGAGAGAGATGAGCAGAAATTGAGTTTTCGTGGCATTAATCTTAACCAAGTTTCTCCTACCATTTCAAGATAGCGTGTCCTAGTCTCAACCTCTAGATGGTGTGTTGAGACGAGATACAAGTCGAGCGAGAGAGGATGGAGCAGAGTTGTAATTACAGGAGCAATGCTGTGTTGAGTCCTTAGTATACAAGTGCATTTTACTATCTGTGAAGAAAGGAAGTCGTTGATAAAGATAATAAAATTAAAGAGTATAGAAGACAGGAGAGAACCTTGCGGTACACCGGTGTGTACAGGAGAAGAGAGAGAGGGTGATCCATCACCAGCTAACGTCAGAGATCGTCCAGAGAGGAAACTAAATGTGAAGGAGGGTGAAGATAACCTTCCTCCTGTCACGTCCTATCAAAAGCTTTGGAAATATCAAAGGCAACTGCACGGGATTTCCCACAATCTTTCAAAGCTTATGTCCAGATATTCTTAAGTTAGGATATCAACCAGTGGATCTTGTCATATGAAAGGCATATTGATGGTCAGAGGGACGACTTTGATATTCAAGGTAATAATTTCGGGAAAACTTCATGGGTATTTTTTCCCATCACTCCCACAACCGAGGGAGGGGGGGACCCGTGTCATCAACCTGCCTATCATTCGAAGAGTCCTGTTGTGTTAGCAACAGATGCACTCAGAAACAAGACGCCCTGGGGTCGGTACTGGTAACTAGTCCATAGTTAAAATAAAAATTATTCAAGTGTCTTTCACTGAGCTGTCATCGTGCAACGGTAAAAACTAGAGTTTATCTCTTGAGATCTGTAGATAGATAATGGGACATGTTGCCTCCTCAAGCAACAAGATAGTACCACAGATACCCGTCGCCAAGGGCAGCAAGAGGTTATCTATAACCTAGTTTTATCCATAGGATGGACTACAAAATGCCTCACTGAGTTGAGGGTTTAACCTGACTAAACCTGACCTTTCCTAAGCATTTTAGCTCAGCTGACCTCCACTGAAGGTTAAACCTGACTAAACCTGACCTTCCCTGAGCACCTTAACACACCTGACCTATTCTGTAGAACATCTTAACACACCTGACCTCTTCTGTAGAACATCTTAACACACTTGACCTTGCCTGGCCTAGACACTACATCATTGCTAACCTCGCCTGTTCACCTTACCACATCTGGCCTTGCATGAACACTTCACCACTCTTCACCTCACCGGAACACCTTACCACACCCGACCTAACATGAAAACCTTAAGCACACCTGACTGTCTCAAGACCTCACCACACCACCCTCACTTTAGAAATACACGACACCTGACTTCCTTTGAACACCACCACACCTGCTCTCCCCCCTGTGCATGTAATGCATCTGATCGCGCCAGAGCAATTCAGCACACCTTAACTTAACCCAAGTACTTCATCACTCGTCACATCGAATGAGCACCTCACTACGCCTGGCCTTGCCCTGAGCATCACCACGTCCCTGACCTCACTCGAAGAAATTCATAGAATCTAAGTCGATTTATATCGAAATCGATTTACGAATATCATGCTTGTCTTCTCTAGGCTTAGACAGGATTTCATACCTTTCTTTTTAATCAGTAGTAGAAGTAGTAATAATAGCAGTAGTAGTAGCAGTAGAAGTAGTAGTGGTAGTAGTAGTAGTAGTAGTAGTAATAGTAGTAGTAGTAGTAGTAATAGTAGTAATAGTAGTAGTAATAATAGTAGTAATAGTAGTAGTAGTATCATCATTACCATAACAGTCCGTCATATCTTTGATCAATCGTAGAGGTCTGTGGAAGTCCTACCTTGCCCTGGGGTAAAAGAGAACCCACCCATTATCTCTGGGGGTCGGGAGGGCAAGAGCGAATGTGATAAGAGTGAAGAGCAATTGCTACGCATTTGGGCTTCCTATCCATAATGCCAATAGCTTGGCAACAGAAACGTGTAGCGAAAAAGTAGGCAAGAAGTCACAGGTATGATAAACATATCAAGGTACATACCTGTGAAGAAAAACATTATATTTATGCATTCTCTCACCATATCTCACTCCTTGTTCCCATGGGGTGAGGCCTTCCTTGGTCTTCGTTTCACCACCAGAGTTTGCAGGTTTGCACAGATCCCTGTTTAAAACCTGGAGCCCCATGCGAAACCCAAGGCTTACAGCAGATCCTCCCCAGACAAGCCAGTGTCCAGGGGAAGGAGAGGAGGGAACGAAATTCCATAGCATAGGAAAACAACCTCGAGAGTCCTGAGCTCCACCTCTGGTGTGCTTGACACCAAAGACGAGTTTTCTGGCTAACTCCTTCACGGCCAGATCCAGGAGAGAGAGAGGGGAGAGAGAGAGAGAGAGAGAGAGAGAGAGAGAGAGAGAGAGAGAGAGAGAGAGAGAGAGAGAGAGAGAGAGAGAGAGAGAGAGAGAGAGAGAGAGAGAGAGAGAGAGAGAGAGAGAGAATTTTATCCCTGGGGATGGGGGAAAAAAAGAATACTTCCCACGTATTCCCTGCGTGTTCTAGAAGGCGACTAAAAGGGGAGGGAGCGAGGTGGGCGGGGGCTGGGGGTGGGGTGGTGGTGGGGGAGAATCCTCCCCTCCAGTTTCTACTTTTCCAAAAGAAGGAACAGAGAAGGGAGCCTAGAGAGGATTTGTTTCCTCTAAGGCTGAGCCATCTGTTCTTGACGCTACCTTGCCAACCAGCGAAATGGCGAATATGTAAATAAAATAACATTCTATATATATATATATATATATATATATATATATATATATATATATATATATATATATATATATATATATATATATATATATATATATATATATATATATATATACCCCGTGAATACATATCTCATTAAGTCGTCATATACAGACCTGGAATAATTTGGAAACACAGTACTGGCCGACCTCCTTGTCGTCATAACATTTGGACCCCATAGTTACGAGCGAGGCTCACACACTCGTCGTGGTGAACTTGACATTGCCACAATGACAAAGGAAAGCGCACATACACTGTCCCTTGCATCGTACCCTGCCTTGCTTGGCAACAGCCAGAGCGAGCACGCTTCTGCCACGCAACCCTCCTCTCTCCTCTGTTTTGATTCACCGCCTCGAGCCCTCTGTCTTATCTTTGCCTTTATAATAGAACTTTTGAGTCAGGTGGCGTCATGGGGCAGCTATCACTGTAAACCGTTGCTGGCCTGTGTGAATCACGCTTGCTGTACGTGTGGGTGTGTGTGTGTGTGTGTTTGTGTGTGTGTACAGGCATACGTCTCTCTCTCTCTCTCTCTCTCTCTCTCTCTCTCTCTCTCTCTCTCTCTCTCTCTCTCTCTCTCTCTCTCTCTCTCTCTCTCTCTCTCTCTCTCTCTCTCTTGAAGGAAGGAAGGAAGGAAGAGCCGTGTGAACTACGTGTTGCTAATTTTGATATGGTGAGATGGTTCGCTCATACAACACGCATGCAATCTCTCCACGTCACATACAACGCTAAACAACACGTAACTCTAACCTCTCATTCTTCGTAACTCTAATCACACACACACACACACACACACACACACACACACACAGATATATTTATCTATCTTATTTTGCTTTTTCGCTGTCTCCCGCGTTAGCGAGGTAGCGCAAGGAAACAGACGAAAGAATGGCCCAACCCACCCACATAAACATGTATATACATACACGTCCACACACGCAAATATACATACCTACATCTCAACGTATACATATATATACACACACAGCCATATACATATATATACACGCACATAATTCATGCTGTCTGCCTTTATTCATTCCCATCGCCACCTCGCCACACATGAAAATAACAACCCCCTCCCCACATGTGCGGGAGGTAGCGCCAGGAAAAGACAACAAAGGCCACATTCGTTCACACTCAGTCTCTAGCTGTCATGTATAATGCACTGAAACCACAGCTCCCTTTCCACATCCAGACCCCACACAACTTTCCATGGTTTGCCCCAGACGCTTCACACGCCCTGGTTCAATCCATTGACAGCACGTCGACCCCGGTATACCACATCGTTCCAATTCACTCTATTCCTTACACGCCTTTCACCCTCCTGCATGTTCAGGCCCCGATCACTCAAAATCTTTTACACTCCATCTTTCGGCCTCTAATTTGGTCTCCCACTTCTCCTCGTTCCCTCCACCTCCGACAAATATATCCTCTTGGTCAATCTTTCCTCACTCATTCTCTCCATGTGACCAAACCATTTCAAAACACCCTCTTCTGCTCTCTCAACCACACTCTTTTTATTGCCACACATCTCTCTTACCCTATTATTGCTTAATCGATCAAACCACCTCACACCACATATTGTCCTCAAACACCTCATTTCCAGCACATCCACCCTCCTCCGCACAACTCTATCTATAACCCACGCCTCGCAACCATATAACATTGTTGGAACCACTATTCCTTCAAACAGATATATATACATTTCCCCATACCGTCTTAAACCCTATGAGTCCCCTCTAGCTTTCATGGATCGCTCAGGAAGCCGGCCATGTCCACTGGGCATGATCATGCATCAAAAAGTGTGGTGTAAACGTGCAGTGTGTGTGTGTGTGTGTGTGTGTGTGTGTGTGTGTGTGTGTGTGGAGGGGGGGGGGTGCACATCAATTAAGCCGTAAGTGTTTAACGTGTCCATTGTGGTAACAGCATAGTGAGCATGAGATACGCTGAATTGTTGCAAAACTAGATGGTGTCCAGAACACAGACAAGAGGGTGTAATCCCCACATGCCTTGGGGGCGTAGTTTATATTAGTGTGTATCTGGTGAAGTGGTGTTTCAAACTGAGTTGGAAGGATGTTTCTTCAGCCCATGTCGGGTCATTTTTCGACGTGTGCATATCTCGTCATTGTTGCGTCTATTAAGGGTGCGGAAGTCTGTGAATATTGGATGTTGAAATGAGAGACAGAGCAAGATTTAGAATCATTCTTAGGGGTCTGATTATCATTTATAAAGTAGCAGTATCGATGGGCATTGAGTACTGTTGTTGGAAGGAAATGGGTGCTTGGGAAATTTAGGTGGGATTATACTAGGTGGATCTTTGTAGGTAGGTGGTCAGCGTTTGTGGTTGCTAGGCAGCCGGTGTTTGTTCTCAGTGCTCTGTTATTTTTTCTCTTCTTAAGGTTTGCATTATTTTTGCTTTTTTTAAGGATTGCAGTTTTGTTATACATCCTTTTTGATAGAAAGGATGACCAGGCCAGTCGAGTACTAGGGTAGAACGAATGAATCTCTTGAAGAAGATACCAAGTAATTTTTTTCCTTGTCTAGATGATGCCATTTAGTATTCTGAGGGCAAATGTATTTGGTGGTTATTTTGAACCCACCAATTGCCACCAGTAGCCACCCCAGGCTCATAGATTACACCTACTTCACTGTACTCATTCAAGATAGGCGACGACCGAGATGCCTCAGATTACAAATAAAGCCACTTCAAGATCAAAGGCAAAGGCGAGATCCAAGGGCACCAGAACGTAGCCTCGAGGACCAACAAAGGCCATCCTGTATGATTCATAGCTCTCGTTGGACTCAGAAACGACCAACGCTTATCAGTCTTTGAACAGTCAGTCTCTAAAAACCATTCAGAAGCTATAAAAAGATCATTTGACTTAAATCCATTATTTCATAAAAGCTTATTTTTCCCTGTGACCAGCAATCGTGAACACCAGGAACACGGGGAACTATTTTCTCTGTATGCTGCGTGTGTATGAAAGTGTTCCTTAGATGAGGGAAGTGTCTTAACAAATGGAGAAAAAGGAAGTAAGAAGATACCTGTAGAGGTCCGGCGGGAAGTGTGCTGCGTCGAAAACTTAGGTACCCCCATTCCGTGGAAAGTGTTATCTTGGAGAACTCAGACCTAATACTTATCAGCCACTTATATGCATTCATTTTAATACCCATGCAACTTATAAGTCGATTCGAAGATTTTGTAATATATGTAAAGTTTAATAATTAGATATGGCCATATGCTAGACGGTTTTGCTTAATTGCCACTCCAACAGAATCTCTACACTTCGAGCATGACATACGAGAGAATCTCCATATTGCCTGTCTAAGACAACGGTTTATAAGTTAGTTCAAGACCTGTGCACCTTGCTGGGATGCATATAACACCAGCTTGGGACCTAAACACTTTTGAAAGCTTTCGCAAGATGTCTTTTAAATCAAAGTCCTTTAGTTCTTTCATGCCTTATGTAGAGGGCTCCCACTGAGGTGGTTGATCATTCAAGGTACAATGTGCATGAAAATAAACGTTTTTATGTACGTATGAGTCACGCTCACATAGTATCTGTATATCAGATATTGTCGTGCAAGTGATAATATCATTCCACAAAGATAATGATATGGCTTTTCATGACACAGCTTGAACAGTAACAACTTATGAATATAGCAAATCTTTGTGAAACTCATATTCCTTTCCCTTATGAATCTACAAACTCTCTCAGAAATGAGCTGAAGCATTTCTGATGAAGTGTACGTTGATCACCTCGTCGAGAAATAGGGCGATAGAGGAACCAAAGGACATGGCACGAAATAGAGCTAAGAACTTGTTAGGAAGACGTACAGATGTATCATTAAAGTATAGTGTGGTGTATGAATGGCAGAGGACATGGTCGATACTGACAGAATACATAGATTAAAGAAGCAGTATGACAGTACAGAGTGCTGACGAGATGGGACCCGACAAGGATAAGAGTCTGCCTCTATACAGTACAAATAACGGTATTACACATGGGCTGAAAAGAGAAGAAAAAAATCGAAAGAAGTAGGAACTCTTCATCGTCCTCATCGGATGTAATAGACCAAAGACAAAAAGAGAGAGAAAAAGGCAAAGAATACAATCAGGTGACAAATAGAACGGGAAATAACACACGAGACAAGGGGTGGAGACAGCACGGCAGAGAGACGTGAGAGTGAAAGTATTATATACACTTGTAGATGGAGTTGTGTTAAATAGTAGAGCCTTGGAATTCACGGAATTTATTAGGGGTCATGCACCTATTATTCTTGGAGCTGCTGGAGACAAAACTTACTAAAGAGGTAGAGGTCTTGGTTAATCTGTCCAGAGGGTATCGAGGAGGGAAAGAGAAAACAAGGGAAGAGAAAGAGGAGCAGGAAGAGAATGGTATCCCCTCCTAAGAGATAGCTTTAAGCTTCCGAAAATAGAGGAAGACGACCCATCCATGCAATACATAGTAGAAATGCAGCAGTGAGAAAAGAATGCATAGAGGTCCTGGTGATATGTATAATCTTCCTCAGAATTTCAACGAACCTGAACAAACTTACAGTTACGGGATCCTTAGAATAACAAATATGACTCACCAGATGCAAAGACGTCGTCTTATGATTTAAACTGCACGGAACTCAACGATTTCTACGATAACATAAATTGGGAAGGGGAACTCAGTAGCTAGGAACCAGAGCAATGTGGAGAAAGCTTCAGTGAAATAAACAGTAAAGAAGTAGCAACATAGGCATCTTTAGTCTCAGATATGTAGGGGGGTTAATAAACAGAGAAGTTGTTGACGGAAATAGATCTTGAAAGTAAAGCATTTTCGCATCATGCTGTGAAGATGATATAAATGGCACTACAGCCAGCCAGCATTCGTAATGTATAAGGGAACAAAGAACGAGTATATCAAGATTAAGAAGGAGCTGATGAGGTATAAGGTTCAGAGAGCAGAGTTGCAGATGATGACGTAAGAATATAAGAAGAAATGAATGACACGTACCAAGCGGAATACCAAAGGGTATTGAGCTATATAAGGCTCATAAGCCTGATGTTATGTTTCCATATGTGACGAAGAATTGTGCAGAATCACTGGACAAACCACTTAAAATGTTCAAGATGCCAGTCAAGAAAGATAAAGTGTTAAGTCAATGGAGGAGAACAAATGTCACATACAAGAAAGGAAACCGGGAGATTGCGATGAACTGCAAGCTAGTCTTCCTCACAATTGTGGTCCGTAAGGTACTGGAACAGGCAATCAGGAAACAAGTGGACGATTTCTTGCAGAGGAGAAACTACCTAAGAGAGGGACGGCACAGTTTTAGAGGAAGAAGGTCGTGTCCAACGAATCTCCTAGATTTCTACAAGAAAATGAGTTCCGTTTTAGACAAAAAAGAAAAAGAAAACATGAGTAGATTACCTGCATCTGGACTGCCGGGAAGTATTTGCCACTCTTTCATTTAGGGAGCTGGTAAAGAAGTTAGAATCTCTTGTCAGGAATAAGACGCATACGCCTTCGATAGATCACAAGGCTGTCATAATGGACGGCAGCAAATGACGCTCGTAAAAGAAGCCTGATTGAAATGGACTGAGGTCGTGAGTGGTATCTCACAGAGTTCTATTCTGGGACCGATGCTTTCTTGATCTGTGTGAATAAATGACTTGCCAGAATGTAGGGTAACACAGACTGGGAAATGGGGTTCATCAGCAATGAATCAGGGCATAATAGTGAAAGGATCTGTGATGTTTACAATGAAGGATTAAGAGTATGGATAGCTTTAGCCTCAAATAGTGAAGGAAGCTTGATAAAGAAGGAGGAATAGTTCAATGAAAAAAGAAAAACAGGTCCAAAAGCAAAGGAGCTTTGACATGTGCTTTGACGAAAATACGGGTAACACGACTGCCAGATGACTTTCCACTCGCGATGTAAACTCCTGCAAGCGGAGCCCGTAAAGACCTCTTAATACCATTTTGAGATCATTCAGACACCTGTAAAGATGTCGTCAGGCTGTGAAATGAGATGGCTTTCGTATCCCTACCGAATGGTGATCATAATGTCATACTTTTACTGAAGGCTTCCAAACAGTAAACGAGACACTCTGAGGAGGTAACCCAAAACATCAATGACATGCTACCAGGAACATCATGAGGCTAGCAACTGTTATCGCTGGTGGCACCACGCAACATGTCGGCCTTGAGGGCCAGCAGGGTATATAACGTGCCATGAGAATTGCTTCGGTACCATCAGCATGAAGGTTTTGGTGTTGTGCGCTCTTGTGGCTGCGGCCACCGCCGCCTGGTCAGATTTCACGATCACCGAGCGAAATGAGAGTAAGTACATCTACTGACTTCAACACCTTCTAGATAGTGAGTATGATGAGAACCAGTGACACGGCTGTTAAAGGTTACTATATGTAATCGCGGATTCACCATTAGAAGACAATTAAACTTATAGTTCATGAAAGGAAGACGAAAATAGTCTCTTAGTATCTTTTATATGTTCACAAAATCTATGCGTAATATTTCAACAATGAATTCCATTTTCGCACAAGCATAGACTACATTTCACACATATAAAGGAACCTCATATCAAAGATGTTTTATAATTGTCGAAATTTTATGTCTTACTCAGGTGTGCCAGTACCACAGAAGCAGCTCGACATCAACTACCTGCTCCACAAGGTGTACGAGCCTCTGAGTAATGACAGGTTGAAGAATCTAGTAGCCACCTTTGACCCGAAGGCTGACGTGTCCCGTTATGCTGACCGTGGGGTATCTGTCCAAAGACTCATGAAGGAACTCCAGGATCGAAGGCTTCAGCCACAGAGACAAGTATTTTCTGTCTTCGACTCCCGCCAGCGTGAGCAAGCACTCCTGCTCTTCGACGTCCTCATGCAGTGCAAGGACTACGTAACCTTCGTTAGCAATGCTGTATACTTCCGTCAACGTATGAACGAGGGACAGTATGCTTACGCTCTATCTGTAGCTGTCAAGCACTCCCCTCTCACCGAAAAGGTAGTTTTGCCACCTGTCTATGAGGTCATCCCCCACTATTTCACCTACGATCAAGTACTCGAAGAGGCCTACATTGCCAAGATTACTGCCACTCCTCGTAAACTGCACATGAATCGCACGGTCACCAATAACCCTGTCCAGAATGTTACCTACTTCACGGAGGATATTGGTCTTAGCACACACTACACCAGCTGGCATATAGAGTATCCCTTCTGGTGGAGAGACACTTACGGACGTCAGATTGAGCGCAAGGGTGAGACCTTCTTCTGGGTACATCATCAGCTCACTAACCGCTATGACGCCGAGCGTATTGCCAGCTACCTGAACACTGTGGAAAAACTTCGCTTCGATGAGCCTCTTCGTCAGGGCTTCGCACCTCAAATTTCCTACAAGTATGGTGGCCCACTTCCGTCCCGCCGCGATAACATCGATCTCCAGGATGTGGAAGGTGTTGTTAACATTGAGGATTTAATTATTATCCAGAATCGCATTCGTGATGCCATTGCCCACGGTTATGTTATTGACGAGAAAGGAGCCACCATCGATATCAGGAATGAACGTGGTATTGACATCCTGGGTAACATTATTGAGTCTTCTATGTACAGCCCCAACCCAGAGTACTACGGCTCCCTCAACAACATGGCTCACATGATGCTTGCCAGACAGTCTGATCCTCAAGGAAAGTATGGTATGCCTCCCAGTGTCATGGAGCACTATCTCACTGCTACCCGTGACACAAGTTTCTATATCTTACACAAGTACATCGACAACCTCTTCAGGAAACACAAAGACACTCTTCCACCTTACAAGAAAGAGGAACTTAGGTTCCCAGGTGTCGAAGTTACCAGTATTACAACTAATGTCCCGTTGGAGACTTATTTCGAAGACTATGAATACAGCCTTGTAAGTGCTGTCCATGACAGAGTTAAGACTGACAACGTAGAAATAAGCACATATGTGCCACGTCTAAATTACAAAGACTTCTCTTTCAACATTGACGTCATGAACAATAATGATAGAGAGGTTTTGTCTACGATCCGCATCTTCGCCTGGCCACTTCGTGACAGGAACGGTCTCAACTTCACATTCAGTGAGGGTAGTTGGCGCGCAGTTGAGCTAGACAAGTTCTGGAAGCAGCGTAAGTACATATTTCTGGTCTCAAAAATATCCATTTCTACATTAGTAGTCAGTACAAATTTATTTAAAAGAATAGAAATGATTGTCGAGGATGTGACTTAGTTATACGTTCGTATCTTGCAATACAATGTTTTTTTCCTGATTTTCATCAAATGTAGTACTAATCTATAATATTCTTTCTACCAGTGCAACCTGGCAAAAACACCATCACCCGCAGGAGCACAGAGTCTTCAGTGACAGTACCTGATGTGCCCAGTACCAAGACCCTCTTTGACCGGGCTGAAGAAGCCCTCAGAGGCAGCACCGACATGCATCTTGAGCAGTACGAGAGCGCCACTGGGCTGCCCAACAGGTTACTCTTACCCAAGGGCAACGAAGCTGGAATGGACTTCATGCTGGTGGTGGCTGTGACCGACGGTTCGGCTGACGCTGCCATTGATGGCCTTCCCACAATGACCAAGTTCCACCACTATGGCGTCAATGGGGTCTACCCAGACAAGAAGCCCCACGGCTACCCTCTGGACCGCCCGGTACCTGACGAGCGCGTCTTCCGCGAAATTCCAAACTTCAGGCAAACCGTCGTCAAGGTCTACAATCGCGGCGAATACATTCAACATAATTAGAAATACACAACTTCATCCAAATTTAAACCCATAGTGATCTACAGATGACCTTCCCTTTTTAATCTTTGACAGCAGAATGTTTGCCCTAGTTATTTTCTTTGTATTAGTCGAAACGCCATAGTTCCCACATGCAATCTGTAATTCTTGGAGTGAACTTCAGCATACCTAATTTCTATATCATACATTTCAGAGATAAATGTCTTTACATAATGAATCTTGAAGACATATATATCTGAAAAGCCAAGCAAGAGCCCTAGTTAGACTGTAGTCACTAAATGAATGTATAAGTTGATATCATATGAGACACTGATATCCTTAATGAAGAATGCAGCCATATGTAGTGTAATCAGAATACGACCATTATCTGATGCACGATATCTTATCATACGCAATATGAAATAAAATATTTTTGCATTCATATATGAATTTTCTCCAATTCATCTCCTTTACATCTAAAATCTGGATATATAATACGAATTATGTGAGTATATATCTATATAACAAAAAATTCTGAACTTACACAAACCACAGATATGAAGGTGACGAATCAACACAATGAAAATTTAACGAAACACAAAAGTCGATGAAACCAAATTTACAAATACTGGTTATGAAGGAGGTTGATCAAGGTAATTCACTGATTATTTTTGGACTGGAACTCGATCATAATCAATACAAATAGAAAAGGGAAACCAAAGAATGAAATACTGATTAAAACGGTACCCGATGCTACATGAACGTATAGACAGGTTCTATGGTAAAACAAGGGATGCACGAAGTGTTTTATGAAAATGAGAGTAGTCAATCTCTTACAGTTGCTTTCAATAAAGCGTTATCTAGCCAAAACGAACTTTGATATTCTAAAAAACATTTAAAGACACAGCTGTGCTGCAAAGGTCCGGAAGTTTAAGTAAGGGACATGTCAAGACTCAGTACTCTGTAAACAAAATAATGTAGACTCACAATATTTGGTACAGAAGTAAAATTTAAGGACTCTTTTAGGGAAAACGCAGCTGATATGGTTCCAGTTATGCAGATAAAACTAAATGAGAAAAGATTTCATATGTTCTTTGCAGAAAGATATGTGATAGTGAGGAAGGAAAGGGATGACAATGGAGTAAGGTGGACCCACCTTATAGGAGCCAGCTTTAGTTTCTTGAAATACTAGTAGAAGTAATGGCCCATTCAAACAATACAAAACAGGAAGAGTAGCTATAGATAAGAGATACATATTTTGTATTCAACATATGTTATCCTCCAAAGAATTTTACTAAACCTTGGCAAGTGTACATTGAAAACAAGTAAAGGGGGAATCTAGCGATTGCATGCAGAAGTTGGGAAATGCTAATGAGAGAAGATTTCAGATATAATAAGAATGATCTAAGGAATCTACATTTTCATAGAGACACACTTTGTATTTATAAACAAATTGCCAGGAGGAATCTGGAGACAAAGAGTCTCCTAAACAAATTCTTAGAACATGCACAGGAAAATATTCTACATTTTTATGCCAAAGAGCAAACTAGAATGAGAGGAAAGGACGTATCATCATTAAAAGATATTATTTTCACATATACTAGCGTGGACGTTGATAATATCATACATGATTCTCCAATTGGTAAAAAGTGATTCTAGAATACCCAAGTTTCATTATGTGATACATGAGTGCATGAAATGAGCAACAACTGAACTTGACTCAAAGGGGAACGTATAGACATGGAAACTATGCTGAATTTAGTGATTTCTTCACTTACATAAAATTGGACAGAGAAATCTATAGCTAGGAAGAAAGGCTCTCAGTTGATGGAGTCTTTGAAATCTTAAAGGAAAGAGTATAGAAATGGATGCCTTCAACAATAATCAGATATTGAAAGTAAAAGAAAAAGAAAGGTGGGTTAATTATATATATGAAGAATGTGGACGACCCCAACGATATGATGTGGAGAAAATACAGGAACGATAACGATCGATAAGCAAAGAAACTTTGAAAAGAATGTTGTGGATAAGAGACGACTTTATTTATAGCTTCTCCACAAATATATCAGGAATGCATTGACAGTTAATAAGCAGCTATTGAGGATGAGATATTCAAGGTGCCAAGTCATCAAGGAAGGCATGAATATATGGAAGGGGATATTTAAAACGTAATTTCAAATTTGGAGACAAGTCTGTTCCAAAACCGGTTAGGTAGAATGGGAACTATGTCATATAAAGTATTTATAATTCTAGAGATCATAAATAAAATATTAAAGGATCATACGCCATGAAATGCTCTTGGTCCTCACTGAATGCTTCCAAATGTGCTCAAATCTTGTTCACCTTACAGCCATACGGGAAATTTCCAAAGACTAAAAGAGAGCGAAAAACATTATAACGAACTATGAGAAAGGAGACCGGGATTAAACACTGAACGATACACGAAGAACGACAGTATACATTGAACCCGAGATCGGTCTTCCCTATGAGTATGATCAGTAAAGAACCAGAAAAGATAATTAGAAACTTAAAGGATGACTTGATGCAGAGGAGGAACTACTTAACTGAGTTACAGCATTCTTTCAGTAATAAGGGGACTTGAATATCGAATCTCTTAGGCCTTTAGACAAACTTTTCCTTCCGTTGTCTGTACCTGAATTGCCAGACACCATTTGACGATGTACCACATATGAGGCTAGTAAAAACAGTTACATCTGCAAAGAAAAATAAGTTAGAAACACTTTTAGTAAACATATTATACTAGTGAAAAGGAACAAACAATATATAGGAACCCTTTTCGACATGGATTCTGTCACCAGCTGCGTGCCAAAAGACCATTCCTTGCTTCATCTTTGCGAATGTTTTCAAGAAGCAATGGACTAAATGATGAAATAATGACACTGACCAACATGTACAATACATACACTTAGTCATGCTTCTCATTGAAGATGAATAAACGTAGAGTCCAAAATATTTCATCATCTTATGAAACTTATCTTTCGAAAGCTATATGAATTATGGACACACACATGGCAAAAATTTTCAGGCACTTACGTATGAATGTGCACATTCATACAAAAAAATATAAAAATCATTATTCCAAAAGATGAATTTCGTGTACAACCATAGCTGAGGTATTCATGACAAGTTAAGATTGCTAGGTGACTCAAGACAGCGAGGACAGGCTGCCAACAACAGCTTGAGGCTAGCAACTGTTATCGCTGGTAGCAACACGCAACCCCTCGGCCTTGAAGACCAGAGGGGTATATAAGGCGGCCCGAGACCTCCTGCCGCACCATCAGCATGAAGGTCTTGGTATTGTGCGCTCTTGTGGCTGTGGCCACCGCCGCTTGGTCAGACTTCATCCCTGTCCAGACAAATGAAGTTGACCGTAAGTATATCCATTTATTTAAACACCTTGAACTTTGTTAGTATGGTGAGTACAACCAGTAAATGTGAAGACTGAACAGTGTTAACCCTAGCAACAACATTCACTAATACTCATATAATCTTTCTATAAAGGGAGCAATGTACGTGAGAATGTATAAAGTTGAAAACATATCCTGTCCTATTAATGCCAATATATTGCTGCCACCATTGATTTATAATTCTCAAGTTTCATTGAAAGATAAGTCAGAGTAATGTAACACTGAGATCATGCATCATAATATCCCTTTAAAACACAAATTTCGATGACTGATATCTTTCACGTGATAACTTCCTCCATCATAGAGACAACTTTGTAACTTACGCTTTCGAGTTCCATCAATCTATGTATTTCACAGAACTTTGCACAGAACTACAGCAAATGCTGGTGCTGACATTCGGATCTGTGTCCTCCAATAACATGTCACTTTCTCCCCTTAGCAAAATATTCCCAACTTGTATAAGGACGTACTGATTATAAACTCTATTCCAAAAAGGCACACTTTCACCAACCGCTAAGTCTTCCAATTTTACCAAATGTAATAATTACGATTATAGTTACTATAATATCATGAATCAATTTTCTTAATATTCGTGCATTAAGATTTTCTTTAGAATTCATTCTGAGTATTCTAGTCCTTTGCTTTCTTATCATCTAACTGTTAGAGAAAACCAAGAATATCAATGAAGGGTAAATCGAAATATGATTGCAAGTATTCTAATACAAGAATAAATAAGATCCATTCGACGAAGATAGTGTAATGATATCCTGCTATTATCATCGACATATGCATTTCTAAATGCTATCTCTCATACTTCGCAACCCATTTTTTTATATAATCTTCATTTAGCAAAAACTAATCAACCCAATGTATATCATGATTATCTCTAATTTTGAAACGTTCCTGGCTTCCTCAGAAGTGCCTTTACCACAGAAGCAGCTCGACATCAACTACCTGCTCCACAAGGTGTACGAGCCCCTGAGTAATGACAGGTTGAAGAGTCTAGTAGCCACCTTTGACCCAAAGGCTGACGTGTCCCGTTATGCTGACCGTGGGGTATCTGTCCAAAGACTTATGAAGGAACTTCAGGATCGCAGGCTTCAGCCACAGAGACAAGTATTCTCTGTGTTCGACTCCCGCCAGCGTGAGCAAGCACTCCTGCTCTTCGACGTCCTCATGCAGTGCAAGGACTACGTAACCTTCGTTAGCAATGCTGCATACTTCCGTCAACGTATGAACGAGGGACAGTATGCTTACGCTCTAGCTGTAGCTGTCAAGCACTCCCCTCTCACCGAAAAGGTAGTTTTGCCACCTGTCTATGAGGTCATTCCCCACTATTTCACCTACGATCAAGTACTCGAAGAGGCCTACATTGCCAAGATTACTGCCACTCCTCGTAAACTGCGCATGAATCGCACGGTCACCAATAACCCTGTCCAGAATGTTACCTACTTCACGGAGGACATTGGTCTTAGCACACACTACACCAGCTGGCATATAGAGTATCCCTTCTGGTGGAGAGACACCTACGGACGGCAGATTGAGCGCAAGGGTGAGACCTTCTTCTGGGTACATCATCAGCTCACTAACCGCTATGACGCCGAGCGTATTGCCAGCTACCTGAACACTGTGGAAAAACTTCGCTTCGATGAGCCTCTTCGTCAGGGCTTCGCACCTCAAATTTCCTACAAGTATGGTGGCCCACTTCCGTCCCGCCGCGATAACATCGATCTCCAGGATGTGGAGGTAGTTGTTAACATTGAGGATTTAATCATTATCCAGAATCGCATTCGTGATGCCATTGCCCACGGTTATGTTATTGACGAGAAAGGAGCCACCATCGATATCAGGAATGAACGTGGTATTGACATCCTGGGTAACATTATTGAGTCTTCTATGTACAGCCCCAACCCAGAGTACTACGGCTCCCTCAACAACATGGCTCACATGATGCTTGCCAGACAGTCTGATCCTCAAGGAAAGTATGGTATGCCTCCCAGTGTCATGGAGCACTATCTCACTGCTACCCGTGACACAAGTTTCTATATCTTACACAAGTACATCGACAACCTCTTCAGGAAACACAAAGACACTCTTCCACCTTACAAGAAAGAGGAACTTAGGTTCCCAGGTGTCGAAGTTACCAGTATTACAACTAATGTCCCGTTGGAGACTTATTTCGAAGACTATGAATACAGCCTTGTAAGTGCTGTCCATGACAGAGTTAAGACTGACAACGTAGAAATAAGCACATATGTGCCACGTCTAAATTACAAAGACTTCTCTTTCAACATTGACGTCATGAACAATAATGATAGAGAGGTTTTGTCTACGATCCGCATCTTCGCCTGGCCACTTCGTGACAGGAACGGTCTCAACTTCACATTCAGTGAGGGTAGTTGGCGCGCAGTTGAGCTAGACAAGTTCTGGAAGCAGCGTAAGTACATATTTCTGGTCTCAAAAATATCCATTTCTACATTAGTAGTCAGTACAAATCTATTTAAAAGAATAGAAATGATTGTCGAGGATGTGACTTAGTTAAACGTTCGTATCTTACAATACAATGTTTTTTTCCTGATTTTCATCAAATGTAGTACTAATCTCTAATATTCTTTCTACCAGTGCAACCTGGCAAAAACACCATCACCCGCAGGAGCACAGAGTCTTCAGTGACAGTACCTGATGTGCCAAGTACCAAGACCCTCTTTGACCGGGCTGAAGAAGCCCTCAGAGGCAGCACCGACATGCATCTTGAGCAGTACGAGAGCGCCACTGGTCTACCCAACAGGTTACTCTTACCCAAGGGCAACGAAGCTGGAATGGACTTCATGCTGGTGGTGGCTGTGACCGACGGTTCGGCTGACGCTGCCATTGATGGCCTTCCCACAATGACCAAGTTCCACCACTATGGCGTCAATGGGGTCTACCCAGACAAGAAGCCCCACGGCTACCCTCTGGACCGCCCGGTACCTGACGAGCGCGTCTTCCGCGAAATTCCAAACTTCAGGCAAACCGTCGTCAAGGTCTACAATCGCGGCGAATACATTCAGCATAATTAGAAACACACAACTTCATCCAAATTTAAACCCATAGTGATCTACAGATGACCTTCCCGTTTTAATCTTTGACAGCAGAATGTTTGCCCTAGTTATTTTCTTTGTATTAGTCGAAACACCATAGTTCCCACATGCAATCAGTAATTCTTGGAGTGAACTTCAGCATACCTAATTTCTATATCATACATTTCAGAGATAAAGTCTTTAAATAATGAATCTTGAAGACATATATATCTGAAAAGCCAAGCAAGAGCCCTAGTTAGACTGTAGTCACTAAATGAATGTATAAGTTGATATCATATGAGATACTGATATCCTTAATGAAGAATGCAGCAATATGTAGTGTAATCAGAATACGACCATTATCTGATGCACGATATCTTATCATACGCAATATGAAATAAAATATTTTTGCATTCATATATGAATTTTCTCCAATTCATCTCCTTTACATCTAAAATCTGGATATATAATACGAATTATGTGAGTATATATCTATATAACAAAAAATTCTGAACTTACACAAACCACAGATATGAAGGTGACGAATCAACACAATGAAAATTTAACGAAACACAAAAGTCGATGAAACCAAATTTACAAATACTGGTAATGAAGGAGGTTGATCAAGGTAATTCACTGATTATTTTTGGACTGGAAGTCGATCATAATCAATACAAATAGAAAAGGGAAACCAAAGAATGAAATACTGATTAAAACGGTACCCGATGCTACATGAACGTCTAGACAGGTTCTATGGTAAAACAAGGGATGCACGAAGTGTTTTATGAAAATGAGAGTAGTCAATCTCTTACAGTTGCTTTCAATAAAGCGTTATCTAGCCAAAACGAACTTTGATATTCTAAAAAACATTTAAAGACACAGCTGTACTGCAAAGGTCCGGAAGTTTAAGTAATGGACATGTCAAGACTCAGTACTCTGTAAACAAAATAATGTAGACTTACAATATTTGGTACAGAAGTGAAATTTAAGGACTCTTTTAGGGAAAACGCAGCTGATATGGTTCCAGTTATGCAGATAAAACTAAATGAGAAAAGATTTCATATGTTCTTTGCAGAAAGATATATGATAGTGAGGAGGGAAAGGGATGACAATGGAGTAAGGTGGACCCACCATATAGGAGCCAACTTTAGTTTCTGGAAATACTAGTACAAGTAATGGCCCATTCAAACAATACAAAACAGGAGGAGTAGCTATAGATAAGAGATACATATTTTGTATTCACCATATATTATCCTCCAAAGAATTTTACTAAACCTTGGCAAGTGTACATTGAAAACAAGTAAAGGGGGAATCTAGCGATTGCATGCAGAAGTTGGGAAATGCTAATGAGAGAAGATTTCAGATATGATGAGAATGATCTAAGGAATCTACATTTTCATAGAGACACACTTTGTATTTATAAACAGATTGCCAGGAGGAATCTGGAGACAAAGAGTCTCCTAAACAAATTCTTAGAACATGCACAGGAAAATATTCTACATTTTTATGCCAAAGAGCAAACTAGAATAAGAGGAAAGGACGTATCATCATAAGAAGATATTTTTTTCACATATACTAGCGTGGACGTTAATAATATCATACATGATTCTCCAATTCGTAAAAAGTGATCATAGAATACCTAAGTTTGATTATGTGATACATGAGTGCATGAAATGAGCAACAACTGAACTTGACTCAAAGAGGAACGTATAGACATGGAAACTACACTGAATTTAGTGATTTCTTTAGTTACATAAAATTGGACACAGAAATCTATAGCTAGGATGAAAAGCTCTGTGTTGATAGAGTCTTTGAAATCTTAAAGGAAATAGTATAGAAATGGATGCCTTCAATGATAATCAGATATTGAAAGTAAAAGAAAAAGAAAGGTGGGTTAATTATATATGTGAAAAATGTGGACGACCCCAACGATATGATGTGGAGAAAACACAGGCACGATAACGATCGATAAGCAAAGAAACTTTGAAAAGAATGTTGTGGATAAGACACGACACTATTTATAACTTCTCCACAAATACATCAGGAATGTATTGACAGTTAATAAGCAGCTATTGAGGATGAGATATTCAAGATTGCAAGTCTTAAAGGAAGACATGGATATATGTAAGAGGATTCTTCAAAGGTAATTTAAAATTTGGAGACACGTCAGTTCCAACACCGTTTAGGTAGAATGGGAACTATGTCATATAAAGCATTCATGGTTCTAGAGACAATAAATAATATACTAAAGGATCATACGCCATAAAATGCTCTTGGTCCTCACTTAATGCTTCCATATATGTTCAAATCTTGTTCACCTTACAGCCATACGGAATATATCAAAGGACTAAAAGAGAGGGAAAAACATTATAACGAACTATGAGAAAGGAGACCGGGATTATACACTGAACAATAGACCAAGAATGAGAGTTTACTGTGAACCCGAGATCGGTCTTCCCTACGAGTATGGCCTATAAAGAACCAGAAAAGATATTTAGAAAGTTAAAGGATGACTTGATGCAGAGGAGAACTATTTAACAGAGTTACAGCATTCTTTCAGAAAAAAAGGGGACTTGAATATCGAATCTCTTAGATCTTTAGACAAACTTTTCCTTCCATTGTGTGTACCTGAATTGCCAGACACCATTTGACGATATATCACATATGTGGCTAGTAAAAGCAGTTACATCTGCAAAGAAAAATAAGTTAGAAACACTTTTAATTAACATATTATTCTAGTGAAAAGGAACAAACAATATATAGGAATCCTTTTCGACATGGATTCTGTCACCAGCTGCGTGCTAAAAGACCATTGCTTGCTTCATCTATGCGAATGATTTTCCAGAGGCAATGGACTCATTGATGAAATAATGACACTGACACACACGTACAAAACATACACTTAGTCATACTTCTCATTGAAGATGAATAAACGTAAAGTCCAAAATATTTCATCATCTTATGAAACTTATCTTTCGAAAGCTATATGAATTATGGACACACACATGGCAAAAATTTTCAGGCACTTACGTATGAATGTGCACATTCATACAAGAAAATATAAAAATTATTATCCCAAAAGATGAATTTCGTGTACAACCATAGCTGAGGTATTCATGACAAGTTAAGATTGCTAGGTGACTCAAGACAGCGAGGACAGGCTGCCAACAACAGCATGAGGCTAGCAACTGTTATCGCTGGTAGCAACACGCAACCCCTCGGCCTTGAAGACCAGCGGGGTATATAACGCGGCCCGAGACCTCCTGCCGCACCATCAGCATGAAGGTCTTGGTATTGTGCGCTCTTGTGGCTGTGGCCACCGCCGCTTGGTCAGACTTCATCCCTGTCCAGACAAATGAAGTTGACCGTAAGTATATCCATTTATTTAAACACCTTGAACTTTGTTTGTATGGTGAGTACAACCAGTAAATGTAAAGACTGTACAGTGTTAACCCTAGCAACAACATTCACTAATACTCATATAATCTTTCTACAAAGGAAGCAATGTACGTGAGAATGTATAAAGTTGAAAACATATCCTGTCCTATTAATGCCAATATATTGCTGCCACCATTGATTTATAATTCTCAAGTTTCATTGAAAGATAAGTCACATTAATGTAACACTGAGATCATGCATCATGATATCCTTTTAAAACACAAATTTCGATAACTGATATCTTTCACGTGATAACTTCCTCCATCATAGAGACAACTTTGTAACTTACGCTTTCGAGTTCCATCAATTCATGTATTTCACAGAACTTTCCACAGAACTACAGCAAATGCTGATGCTGACATTCGCATGTGTGTCCTCCAATAATACATGTCACTTTCTCCCCTTAGCAAAATATTCCCTACTTGTATAAGGACGTACTGATTATAAACTCTATTCCAAAAAGGCACACTTTCACCAACCGCTAAGTCTTCCAATTTTACCAATTGCAATAATTGCGATTATAGTGACTATAATATAATGAATCAATCTTCTTAATATTCGTGCATTCAAAATTTTCTTTAAAATTCATTCTGAGTATTCTAGTCCTTTGCTTTCTTATCATCTAACTGTTAGAGAAAACCAAGAATATCAATGAAGGGTAAATCGAAATATGATTGCACGTATTCTAATACAAGAATAAATAAGGTTCATACGACGAAGATAGTGTAATGAAATCCTGCTATTATCATAGACATATGCATTTCTAAATGCTATCTGTCATACTTCGAAACCCATTTTTAATATAATCTTCATGTAGCAAAAACTAATCAACCCAATGTATGGCATGATTATCTCTAATTTTGAAACGTTCCTGGCTTCCTCAGAAGTGCCTTTACCACAGAAGCAGCTCGACATCAACTACCTGCTCCACAAGGTGTACGAGCCTCTGAGTAATGACAGGTTGAAGAGTCTAGTAGCCACCTTTGACCCAAAGGCTGACGTGTCCCGTTATGCTGACCGTGGGGTATCTGTCCAAAGACTTATGAAGGAACTCCAGGATCGCAGGCTTCAGCCACAGAGACAAGTATTCTCTGTGTTCGACTCCCGCCAGCGTGAGCAAGCACTCCTGCTCTTCAACGTTCTTATTCAGTCCAAGGACTACGTAACCTTCGTTAGCAATGCTGTATACTTCGTCAACGTATGAACGAGGGACAGTATGCTTACGCTCTAGCTGTAGCTGTCAAGCACTCCCCTCTCACCGAAAAGGTAGTTTTGCCACCTGTCTATGAGGTCATCCCCCACTATTTCACCTACGATCAAGTACTTGAAGAGGCCTACATTGCCAAGATTACTGCCACTCCTCGTAAACTGCACATGAATCGCACGGTCACCAATAACCCTGTCCAGAATGTTACCTACTTCACGGAGGATATTGGTCTTAGCACACACTACACCAGCTGGCATATAGAGTATCCCTTCTGGTGGAGGGACACCTACGGACGTCAGATTGAGCGCAAGGGTGAGACCTTCTTCTGGGTACATCATCAGCTCACTAACCGCTATGACGCCGAGCGTATTGCCAGCTACCTGAACACTGTGGAAAAACTTCGCTTCGATGAGCCTCTTCGTCAGGGCTTCGCACCTCAAATTTCCTACAAGAATGGTGAGCCACTTCCGTCCCGCCGCGATAACATCGATCTCCAGGATGTGGAAGGTGTTGTTAACATTGAGGATTTAATTATTATCCAGAATCGCATTCGTGATGCCATTGCCCACGGTTATGTTATTGACGAGAAAGGAGCCACCATCGATATCAGGAATGAACGTGGTATTGACATCCTGGGTAACATTATTGAGTCTTCTATGTACAGCCTCAACCCAGAGTACTACGGCTCCCTCAACAACATGGCTCACATGATGCTTGCCAGACAGTCTGATCCTCAAGGAAAGTATGGTATGCCTCCCAGTGTCATGGAGCACTATCTCACCGCTACCCGTGACACAAGTTTCTATATCTTACACAAGTACATCGACAACCTCTTCAGGAAACACAAAGACACTCTTCCACCTTACAAGAAAGAGGAACTTAGGTTCCCAGGTGTCGAAGTTACCAGTATTACAACTAATGTCCCGTTGGAGACTTATTTCGAAGACTATGAATACAGCCTTGTAAGTGCTGTCCATGACAGAGTTAAGACTGACAACGTAGAAATAAGCACATATGTGCCACGTCTAAATTACAAAGACTTCTCTTTCAACATTGACGTCATGAACAATAATGATAGAGAGGTTTTGTCTACGATCCGCATCTTCGCCTGGCCACTTCGTGACAGGAACGGTCTCAACTTCACATTCAGTGAGGGTAGTTGGCGCGCAGTTGAGCTAGACAAGTTCTGGAAGCAGCGTAAGTACATATTTCTGGTCTCAAAAATATCCATTTCTACATTAGTAGTCAGTACAAATCTATTTAAAAGAATAGAAATGATTGTCGAGGATGTGACTTAGTTATACGTTCGTATCTTACAATACAATGATTTTCTCCTGATTTTCATCAAATGTAGTACTAATCTCTAATATTCTTTCTACCAGTGCAACCTGGCAAAAACACCATCACCCGCAGGAGCACAGAGTCTTCAGTGACAGTACCTGATGTGCCAAGTACCAAGACCCTCTTTGACCGGGCTGAAGAAGCCCTCAGAGGCAGCACCGACATGCATCTTGAGCAGTACGAGAGCGCCACTGGTCTACCCAACAGGTTACTCTTACCCAAGGGTAACGAAGCGGGAATGGACTTCATGCTGGTGGTGGCTGTGACCGACGGTTCGGCTGACGCTGCCATTGATGGCCTTCCCACAATGACCAAGTTCCACCACTATGGCGTCAATGGGGTCTACCCAGACAAGAAGCCCCACGGCTACCCTCTGGACCGCCCGGTACCTGACGAGCGCGTCTTCCGCGAAATTCCAAACTTCAGGCAAACCGTCGTCAAGGTCTACAATCGCGGCGAATACATTCAACATAATTAGAAATACACAACTTCATCCAAATTTAAACCCATAGTGATCTACAGATGACCTTCCCTTTTTAATCTTTGACAGCAGAATGTTTCCCCTAGTTATTTTCTTTGTATTAGTCGAAACACCACAGTTTCCACATGTAATCAGTAATTCTTGGAGTGAAATTCACCATACCTAATTTCTATATCACACATTTCAGAGATAAATGTCTTTAAATAATGAATCTTGAAGACATATATATCTGAAAAGACAAGCAAGAAGCCTAGTTAGACTGTAGTCACTAAATGAATGTATAAGTTGATATCATATAAGACACTGATATCCTTAATGAAGAATGCAGCCATATGTAGTGTAATCAGAATACGACCATTATCTGATGCACGATATCTTATCATACGCAATATGAAATAAAATATTTTTGCATTCATATATGAATTTTCTCCAATTCATCTCCTTTACATCTAAAATCTGGATATATAATACGAATTATGTGAGTATATATCTATATAACAAAAAATTCTGAACTTACACAAACCACAGATATTAAGGTGACGAATCAACACAATGAAAATTTAACGAAACACAAAAGTGGATGAAACCAAATTTACAAATACTGGTAATGAAGGAGGTTGATCAAGGTAATTCACTGATTATTTTTGGACTGGAAGTCGATCATAATCAATACAATAGGATAGGCATGTGTGCCTAAGTTTCGAAGTTTACTGAAATGACATAGTTCCAATGCAATCAGTATTCTTGGATAAACATAAATAATGTAGTACTTACAAATAATTTGTACAAATGAATCTTGAAGACTCTATATTGAAAACCAAGCTGAAGTCCAGTTAGACTGTAATCAACTAAATGAATGAAAGTTGATATCATATAAACTGATATCTTAATGAAGAATGCAGCATATGTAGTGTAGTAGAATATCGACAATCGATAGCGACCACCTTATCAGGAGCACTTTATTTTGCATTCATATAGAATTATGCCCTTCAACCCCACATCAAAACTGGAAGATACTAATAGATAATGAGATATATATCTATATACAAAAATTTGAACTTACCAAACCAAGATATTTACTAATAAACCAATGCAAATTAATGAAAACAAAAGTGAGAAACCAATATTACAATGAATGAAGTTGAAAGGAATTCATGATATGAGAAGTCGATATATAAACAATAGGATGAGAATGATCTAAGGAATCTACATTTTCATAGAGACACACTTTGTATTTAGAGATTGCCAGGAGGAATCTGGAGACAAGAGTCTCCTAAACAAATTCTTAGAACATGCACAGGAAAATATTCTACATTTTTATGCCAAAGAGCAAACTACAATAAGAGGAAAGGACGTATCATCATAAGAAGATATTTTTTTCACATATACTAGCGTGGACGTTAATAATATCATACATGATTCTCCAATTCGTAAAAAGTGATTCATAGAATACCTAAGTTTGATTATGTGATACATGAGTGCATGAAATGAGCAACAACTGAACTTGACTCAAAGAGGAACGTATAGACATGGAAACTACAGCTGAATTTAGTGATTTCTTTAGTTACATAAAATTGGACACAGAAATCTATAGCTAGGAAGAAAGCTCTGTGTTGATAGAGTCTTTGAAATCTTAAAGGAAATAGTATAGAAATGGATGCCTTCAATGATAATCAGATATTGAAAGTAAATGAAAAAGAAAGGTGGGTTAATTATATATATGAAGAATGTGGACCACCCCAACGATATGATGTGGAGAAAATACAGGCACGATAACGATCGATAAGCAAAGAAACTTTGAAAAGAATGTTGTGGATAAGAGACGACTTTATTTATAGCTTCTCCACAAATATATCAGGAATGCATTGACAGTTAATAAGCAGCTATTGAGGATGAGATATTCAAGGTGCCAAGTCATCAAGGAAGGCATGAATATATGGAAGGGGATATTTAAAACGTAATTTCAAATTTGGAGACAAGTCTGTTCCAAAACCGGTTAGGTAGAATGGGAACTATGTCATATAAAGTATTTATAATTCTAGAGATCATAAATAAAATATTAAGGGATCATACGCCATGAAATGCTCTTGGTCCTCACTGAATGCTTCCATATGTGCTCAAATCTTGTTCACCTTACAGCCATACGGGAAATTTCCAAAGACTAAAAGAGAGCGAAAAACATTATAACGAACTATGAGAAAGGAGACCGGGATTAAACACTGAACGATACACGAAGAACGACAGTATACATTGAACCCGAGATCGGTCTTCCCTATGAGTATGATCAGTAAAGAACCAGAAAAGATAATTAGAAACTTAAAGGATGACTTGATGCAGAGGAGGAACTACTTAACTGAGTTACAACATTCTTTCAGTAATAAGGGGACTTGAATATCGAATCTCTTAGGCCTTTAGACAAACTTTTCCTTCCGTTGTCTGTACCTGAATTGCCAGACACCATTTGACGATATACCACATATGAGGCTAGTAAAAGCAGTTACATCTGCAAAGAAAAATAAGTTAGAAACACTTTTAGTAAACATATTATACTAGTGAAAAGGAACAAACAATATATAGGAACCCTTTTCGACATGGATTCTGTCACCAGCTGCGTGCCAAAAGACCATTCCTTGCTTCATCTTTGCGAATGATTTTCCAGAAGCAATGGACTCAATGATGAAATAATGACACTGACCAACTTGTACAATACATACACTTAGTCATGCTTCTCATTGAAGATGAATAAACGTAAAGTCCAAAATATTTCATCATCTTATGAAACTTATCTTTCGAAAGCTATATGAATTATGGACACACACATGGCAAAAATTTTCAGGCACTTACGTATGAATGTGCACATTCATACAAGAAAATATAAAAATCATTATTCCAAAAGATGAATTTCGTGTACAACCATAGCTGAGGTATTCATGACAAGTTAAGATTGCTAGGTGACTCAAGACAGCGAGGACAGGCTGCCAACAACAGCATGAGGCTAGCAACTGTTATCGCTGGTAGCAACACGCAACCCCTCGGCCTTGAAGACCAGCGGGGTATATAAGGCGGCCCGAGACCTCCTGCCGCACCATCAGCATGAAGGTCTTGGTATTGTGCGCTCTTGTGGCTGTGGCCACCGCCGCTTGGTCAGACTTCATCCCTGTCCAGACAAATGAAGTTGACCGTAAGTATATCCATTTATTTAAACACCTTGAACTTTGTTTGTATGGTGAGTACAACCAGTAAATGTAAAGACTGTACAGTGTTAACCCTAGCAACAACATTCACTAATACTCATATAATCTTTCTACAAAGGAAGCAATGTACGTGAGAATGTATAAAGTTGAAAACATATCCTGTCCTATTAATGCCAATATATTGCTGCCACCATTGATTCATAATTCTCAAGTTTCATTGAAAGATAAGTCACATTAATGTAACACTGAGATCATGCATCATAATATCCTTTTAAAACACAAATTTCGATGACTGATATCTTTCACGTGATAACTTCCTCCATCATAGAGACAACTTTGTAACTTACGCTTTCGAGTTCCATCAATTCATGTATTTCACAGAACTTTGTACAGAACTACAGCAAATGATGGTGCTGACATTCGGATCTGTGTCTTCCAATAACATGTCACTTTCTCCCCTTAGCAATTATTCCCTACTTGTATAAGGACGTACTGATTATAAACTCTATTCCAAAAAGGCACACTTTCACCAACCGCTAAGTCTTCCAATTTTACCAATTGCAATAATTGCGATTATAGTGACTATAATATAATGAATCAATCTTCTTAATATTCGTGCATTCAAAATTTTCTTTAAAATTCATTCTGAGTATTCTAGTCCTTTGCTTTCTTATCATCTAACTGTTAGAGAAAACCAAGAATATCAATGAAGGGTAAATCGAAATATGATTGCACGTATTCTAATACAAGAATAAATAAGGTCCATTCGACGAAGATAGTGTAATGATATCCTGCTATTATCATAGACATATGCATTTCTAAATGCTATCTGTCATACTTCGAAACCCATTTTTAATACAATCTTCATTTAGCAAAAACTAATCAACCCAATGTATGTCATGATTATCTCTAATTTTGAAACATTCCTGGCTTCCTCAGAAGTACCTGTACCGCAGAAGCAGCTCGACATCAACTACCTGCTCCACAAGGTGTACGAGCCTCTCAGTAATGACAGATTGAAGAATCTAGTAGCCACCTTTGACCCGAAGGCTGACGTGTCCCGTTATGCTGACCGTGGGGTTTCTGTCCAAAGACTTATGAAGGAACTCCAGGATCAAAGGCTTCAGCCACAGAGACAAGTATTCTCTGTGTTCGACTCCCGCCAGCGTGAGCAAGCACTCCTGCTCTTCGACGTCCTCATGCAGTGCAAGGACTACGTAACATTCGTTAGCAATGCTGTATACTTCCGTCAACGTATGAACGAGGGACAGTATGTTTACGCTCTAGCTGTAGCTGTCAAGCACTCCCCAGTCACTGAACAGGTAGTTTTGCCACCTTTCTATGAGGTCATCCCCCACTTCTTCACCAACGATCAAATTCTCGAAGAGGCCTACATTGCCAAGATTACTGCCACTCCTCGTAAACTGCACATGAATCGCACGGTCACCAATAACCCTGTCCAGAATGTTACCTACTTCACGGAGGATATTGGTCTTAGCACACACTACACCAGCTGGCATATAGAGTATCCCTTCTGGTGGAGAGACACCTACGGACGTCAGATTGAGCGCAAGGGTGAGACCTTCTTCTGGGTACATCATCAGCTCACTAACCGCTATGATGCTGAACGTATCTCCAACTACCTGAATACTGTAGAAAAACTTCGCTTCGATGAGCCTCTTCGTCAGGGCTTCGCACCTCAAATTTCCTACAAGAATGGTGAGCCACTTCCGTCCCGCCGCGATAACATCGATCTCCAGGATGTGGAAGGTGTTGTTAACATTGAGGATTTAATCATTATCCAGAATCGCATTCGTGATGCCATTGCCCACGGTTATGTTATTGACGAGAAAGGAGCCACCATCGATATCAGGAATGAACGTGGTATTGACATCCTGGGTAACATTATTGAGTCTTCTATGTACAGCCCCAACCCAGAGTACTACGGCTCCCTCAACAACATGGCTCACATGATGCTTGCCAGACAGTCTGATCCTCAAGGAAAGTATGGTATGCCTCCCAGTGTCATGCAGCAATATCCCACCGCTACCCGTGACACCAGTTTCTATATCTTACACAAGTACATCGACAACCTCTTCAGGAAACACAAAGACACTCTTCCACCTTACAAGAAAGAGGAACTTGAGTTCCGGGGTGTGGAAGTTACCAGCATTACAACTGATGTCCCGTTGGAGACATATTTCGAAGACTATGAATACAGTCTTGTAAGTGCTGTCCATGACAGAGTTGTAACTGACAACGTAGAAATTAGTACATATGTGCCACGTCTCCAGAACAAAGAATTCTCCTTTAATATAGACATTTTGAACAACATCGGGGAAGATGTGTTGTCCACGATCCGCATCTTCGCCTGGCCACTTCGTGACAGGAACGGTCTCAACTTCACCTTCGACGAGGGACGTTGGCGTGCAGTTGAGCTAGACAAGTTCTGGAAGTATCGTAAGTATCTACTTCTTGTCTCAAAGATTTCCAATCCTACATTACTAATCTGTCCAAATATATGAAAAATAATTGAAATGAATGTCGAGGATGTGACTTAGTTATACGTTCGTATCTTACAATACAATGATTTTTTCCTGATTTTCATCAAATGTAATACTAATCTATAATATTCTTTCTACCAGTGCAACCTGGCAAAAACACCATCACCCGCAGGAGCACAGAGTCTTCAGTGACAGTACCTGATGTGCCCAGTACCAAGACCCTCTTTGAACGGGCTGAGGAAGCCCTCAGAGGCAGCACCGACATGCGTTTTGAGCAGTACGAGAGCGCCTCTGGTCTGCCCAACAGGTTACTCTTACCCAAGGGCAATGAAGCTGGAATGGACTTCATGCTGGTGGTGGCTGTGACCGACGGTTCGGCTGACGCTGCCATTGATGGCCTTCCCACAATGACCAAGTTCCACCACTATGGCGTCAATGGGGTCTACCCAGACAAGAAGCCCCACGGCTACCCTCTGGACCGCCCGGTACCTGACGAGCGCGTCTTCCGCGAGATTCCAAACTTCCGGCAAACTGTTGTCAAGGTCTACAATCGTGGCGAATACATTCAGCATAATTAGAAACACACAGCATCTTCATCTAAATCAATTCCAGCGTGATTTACAGATGACTTTGACGTTTTAAACTTTGAAATGAGGACGTTCCATTTGCTATCTTCTCTGTAACTGTAGAACAAACAAATTTTCCACATAGACGTTTCCTGAGTTATATATCACCATACCTGAATTTTTTCCCATTCAATTTTAGAGATGAATATCTTAATATCATAAATCTTATCAACATATGTCGGTAAAGAACACCAAGAGGCCTAGTTAGACTGTAACCACTAGATGGGTGAATGAGATGATGTATATTGCCATCAGCATCATCACTGCTTATGTATGCAGTAACAGATAAAATGAAAACGGAATGTACCAACTTCATCATTAAGGTATGAAGCAGTATGTAGATAGGATACGACCATGATCTTATTTCTGTGATGTTGGAAGGCTAATCATACGCCCCATCAAATAAAGTATTTTTCCATTCATGTACTCGTTTTCTCCGATCCTTCTTTATCTTTACAGTCTGGACCCATATTGCAAAATGTGCCACCGTCACTGAATTCTTGTAACAATATTCTCAATTATTTATTGCTTTATCTATATGCATAACCTTTATGACATGTGGCCACCGACCGGTGGGTGTGACCAGCTTTGAGAGTGCTGCAGGAGCCTCATATGGATAAGAAGGACTCTGTGCAGGAAGTAAATATGAATATATGCGTGAAAACAATGGAAAATGAAACACAATGAGTTTCCAAGTGCACTTTCGTGTAATGATCACATCGTCGGGGGAGATACAAGAATGGAATGAAAGACGTAGATATGTATAAGTTTAGTGAAGACAAGACAGAAATTGAAAGTAGTTAAATTTGAGGGTTGGATGGCTCAACCACCCTGGTAAAGTGAGCGTTTTCGGCCTGGCAGGGCTGCACTACAAATCCCAGGCTGACATTATGTGATTAGCATCAATTTTAATGTTCATTTATAACTGATCTGCATTGAAATTGATTTAATATTTATATCTTTGTCACACTATCAGTATAACAATGGCTTAAAGTCTATGCTACTCCCAAAGAGCTGATGCGGGGTGCAGCACAAAACAGGTAACCAGTGACCATGTATTTTTAACTACACATGGCTGAAATAAACAGGACGCCCTCCCAAAGGTTCGAATCCAACCCGTGGTGTTTCAACACCAATATTTTTTTCTTTTGATATTTTTTTCTCTTTCTTTTTGTTGTTTTTCCAGTGACCTATGTTTTTTATGTTAGTTTTTTGTTGTTCTGATAACACTGTGTTTATTTCATGAGCATGCTGGTGAACATCATTTATTTTCTTAACCAGATCATATATCTTAACCCGGTTCTTGTGTCTCCTTTACTGCAAAGATTGGCAGTGCTTGCCTTGCTGACATTTGTAGCAGGTTTTTGGCAACTAGATGGGATCTTTCTTCGGGTGTACACGTTTTATTGTATCTATTTTTGAGTTAAGCTCATTTTTTGTGTCCAATTTTTTTTCAATCATGTTCATGCATTCTGTTATTGATGATTTCCATATTCATCATTGCGTGCATTCCATGAATCGTTTCACTGTATTTGAAGTGAGACAGTCACGGAGAGTGGTATGGTGAAGAGAGTAGAGGTGGTGAAAGCCTTGCGTAAGATGAAATGTGGCAAGGCAGCTGGCATGGATGTTGTTACATTTGAATCTACGAAAGAAATAGATAACTATGTTGTTGATTGGTTGGTAAGGATTTTCAGGGTACCTATGGATCATGGTAAGGTGCCTGAGAATTGGTGGATTACATATATAATGCCATTGTATAAAGGCAGGGGGGATAGAGGTGGGCGCTCAAATAAAAGAGGTATAAGTTTGTTTAGTGAACCTGGTACCTGCTATCTAAGAGGGTATTCATTGAGAGGGTGAAGGCATGTACAGAGCGTAAGAGTGGGGAGGAGCAGTATGGCTTCAGAAGTGGTGGAGGATGTGTGGATCAGGTGTTTGCTTGAAGAAATTTGAGTGAGAAACATTGAGAGAAATTGGTGATTTGTATGTGGGACTTATGAATTTGGAGAAAGCAGATGATAGGCTTAATAGAGATGCCTTGTGGAAGGCCTTAAGAATACATGTGTTGGATGAAGCTACTAGAAGCATTCAGATGTTTTTATCAAGGGTATAAAGCGTGTGTACGAATAGAAAGAGAGGAGAGTGAGTGGTTCCAAGTGATGCTCTGCGTTTTTACTTTCACTATGGCTGTTCAGTTTGTTTATGGATGGGATGGACAGCAAGGTAAATGCAAGAGTCCCGGAGAAAGGGATGAGTGTGTAATACGTTGGGCATGAAGGGGCATGGAAATTGATTCACTTGTTGTCTGCTGATGACACAACATTGGTGGCAGATTCTAGTAAAAACTTCAGAAGTTGGTGACTGAGTTTGGCAAAGTGTGTAAAAGGAGGAAGTTGGGGATAAAGGTGAATAAAAACAAATATTTAGATACCTAGGAATGGATATGCCTGCAAATGGAACCATGGAAGAGGAAGTGAGTCATAGGGTGGGTGAGGGGGCGGTGGTTCTGAGATCGTTGAAGAATGTATGGAAAGAGGGAACCTCATCTGAGTAGGTAAGATCGGTATGTTTGAAAATATAATACCCCCAACAATTTCGTATGGGTGCGAGGGATGGGATATAGATGATTTTGAACGGAGGAGGGCGGAGATGTTGGAAATTAAATGTTTGAGGACAATATGTGGTATGAGGTGGTTTGATCGAGCAAGTAGTGAAAGGGTGAGAGAGAGGTGTGGTAATAAAAGGAGTCTTGTTGAGAGGGTGCGCTGAAATGGTCTTAGACATATGAACATAATGAGAGAGGTAAGGTTAACAGTGACGATGTATGCGTCAAAAGTAGAGGGAACAAGAGGGAAGATACCGAACTGAAAATGGAAGGATGGAGTGAAAAAGATTATGAATGACCGGTGCTAGAGACTGAGTGTTAACAAATGTGGCCTTTTTTTTTGTTTTCCTGGTGCTACCTCACTGAAGCAAGGGGTAGCGATGTTGTTTTCTGTGGGGCGGGGTAACGCCAGGAATGGATGAAGGCAAGTATGAATATGTATACATGTGTATATATGAAGATGTCTGTGTATGTGTACGTATATGTATGTATAAGTGTATATGTGCATGTATGGGCGTCTATGCAAGAGTTTTGGAAAGAGGGGCAAGTATGAAGTCTGTTGAGGATGAGAGATCTTGGCAAGTGAGTCAGTTGTTGTTCGCTGATGATACAGTGCTGGTGGCTGATTCATGTGAGAAACTGCAGAAGCTGGTGACTGAGTTTGGTAAAGTGTGTGAAAGAAGAAAGTTAAGAGTAAATGTGAATAAGAGCAAGGTTATTAGGCACAGTAGGGTTGAGGGTCAAGTCAATTGGGAGGTGAGTTTGAATGGAGAAAAACTGGAGGAAGTGAAGTGTTTTAGATATCTGGGAGTGGATCTGGCAGCGGATGGAACCATGGAAGCGGAAGTGGATCATAGGGTGGGGGAGGGGGCGAAAATTCTGGGAGCCTTGAAGAATGTGTGGAAGTCGAGAACATTATCTCAGAAAGCAAAAATGGGTATGTTTGAAGGAATAGTGGTTCCAACAATGTTGTATGGTTGCGAGGCGTGGGCTATGGACAGAGTTGTGCGCAGGAGGATGGATGTGCTGGAAATGAGATGTTTGAGGACAATGTGTGGTGTGAGGTGGTTTGATCGAGTAAGTAACGTAAGGGTAAGAGAGATGTGTGGAAATAAAAAGAGCGTGGTTGAGAGAGCAGAAGAGGGTGTTTTGAAATGGTTTGGGCACATGGAGAGAATGAGTGAGGAAAGATTGACCAAGAGGATATATGTGTCGGAGGTGGAGGGAACGAGGAGAAGAGGGAGACCAAATTGGAGGTGGAAAGATGGAGTGAAAAAGATTTTGTGTGATCGGGGCCTGAACATGCAGGAGGGTGAAAGGAGGGCAAGGAATAGAGTGAATTGGAGCGATATGGTATACCGGGGTTGACGTGCTGTCAGTGGACTGAATCAAGGCATGTGAAGCGTCTGGGGTAAACCATGGAAAGCTGTGCAGGTATGTATATTTGCGTGTGTGGACGTATGTATATACATGTGTATGGGGGTGGGTTGGGCCATTTCTTTCGTCTGTTTCCTTGCGCTACCTCGCAAACGCGGGAGACAGCGACAAAGCAAAAAAAAAAAAAAAAAATATATATATATATATATATATATATATATATATATATATATATATATATATATATATATATATATATATATATATATATATATATATATATATATATACATATAATATATATATATATATATATATATATATATATATATATATATATATATATATATATATATATATGTATATATATATATGTGTGTGATGTGTGTGTGTGTGTGTGTGTGTGTGTGTGTGTGTGTGTATGAATGGATGGGCCATTATTCGTCTGTTTCCTTGCGCTACCTCACCGACACGGGAAGCGGTGATCAAGTACAATAAAATGAAATAAAAAAAGATAAGAAAGAAAAAAATATATATATATATATATATCCACTAACTCATATTTTCCATTAAGTACAGTGGTAAATCCCTACAGTTCACCATAAACCTAAACTTCTCTTTCGTGAACTTTAAATCATGAATCGATGTATTATGTACAAGTGACAAAGACGAATATTCTCAGGTCTGTACTGTAGGTATGTGCTTCTTTAAGGAGAAATCAAAGCTTATCATATCTTCATGTGACGGTTGATGTCATGTAAACCCCACTGTTGCGTACTTGTAGCGTAGATAAGCCAAGATTGCCAGAAGGTGACCCAAGGCAGGAATGAGAGGCTGTCAGCAACAACATGAGGCTAGCAACTATTATCGCTGGTGGCAACACGCAACCCCTCACCTGTGAGTGCCTTTGGGGTATATAAGGCGGCGCGAGATCAACCTCGGCACCATCAGCATGAAGGTCTTGGTTCTATTCGCTCTTGTGGCTGCGGCCGCTGCCTACACAGATCGTAAGTATACCCACTGATAGAAATACCCTGTAGTCAATATACATGTTGAGTTTATCCATTGAAACTACAGATAATGGTGCAATAATTCTCAGAAGGACAGGCGCCGTTAGTGGCTTAATTTTCATACAGATGCAGCAATGAACCTGTGAGCAAGTGTAGTTAAGAAGATATCGTGTATTGTTAATACCAATATAATGTTGCCAGGTTAAGGTCAATCCCTCCAAGTTTTAACGAGATATAAGACAGATTAATGTCCTTCTCAGGGCAACCATGATAAAATCTCTTTAGAATACAAATCACCATACCTGAGATTTCTCACATGAAAAGTTCCAACATCATACAGGCACTGTGGTGACTTACACTTTCAAGAACCATAATTTGATTCGTACTTCAGAATTTTGTGCATAATTACAGTAAATGCTGGTGCTCACAATCACTCCTGCCTCCTTTTCCCATGATTGACATCACATGTAGCCTGAGCAAACGAGGTTTTGATATGTACTGATAGATCGTATACATATATACATTACATTCTTTCTCTACATCTTTTTCTTTTTTTTCCGAATGATTCTCGTCCTTTGCTATGGTCTCGCTGCGTCTCTTCATTTGATTAGTAAACTGTCCAAGTTTATCACTTGAAAACGGTAATCATAGATTGAATGTTGAATGGTATTTCGCTATATTTACCACCTCAGTTTAGATTTATGTTAACGTACAGATGATGAAAAGAGGTTTACGCAAGGGTTTTAGACAAAATTGAGCGTATTTTCAAAATTTAAAATCATTGTACTTACATATGATGAAGGGGCTAATGTTATCTCTTATTCATACATTTCCAAATGATATACATCATACTCGAAATAGTAACTAAATTTCTAACATAAATTTATATCAATTCACTTTATGCCAAAGTATTTACTTGTCTTATTCAGGTGTGTCTGTGGCACAGAAGCAGCTCGACATCAACTACCTGCTCCACAAGGTGTACGAGCCTCTCAGTAATGACAGGTTGAAGAGTCTAGTAGCCACCTTTGACCCAAAGGCTGACGTGTCCCGTTATGCTGACCGTGGGGTTTCTGTCCAAAGACTCATGAAAGAACTCCAGGATCAAAGGCTTCAGCCACAGAGACAACTATTCTCTGCGTACGACTCCCGCCAGCGTGAGCAAGCACTCCTGCTCTTCGACGTCCTCATGCAGTGCAAGGACTACGTAACATTCGTTAGCAATGCTGTATACTTCCGTCAACGTATGAACGAGGTGCAGTATATTTACGCTGTATCTGTTGCTGTCAAGCACTCCCCCGTCACTGAACAGGTAGTTTTGCCACCTGTCTATGAGATCATCCCCCACTATTTCACCAACAATGAAATAATCGAAGAGGCCTACGTTGCCAAGATTACTGCCACTCCTCGTAAACTGCGCATGAATCACACGGTCACTAATGACCCTGAGCAGCAACTTACCTACTACACTGAGGATATTGGCCTTAGCACACACTACGCCGGCTGGCATATAGAGTATCCCTTCTGGTGGAGAGACACCTACGGACGTCAGATTGAGCGCAAGGGTGAGACCTTCTTCTGGGTACATCATCAGCTCACTAACCGCTATGATGCTGAACGTATCTCCAACTACCTGAATACTGTAGAAAAACTTCGTTTCGATGAGCCTCTTCGTCAGGGTTACGCACCTCAAATTTCCTACAAGAATGGTGAGCCACTTCCGTCCCGCCGCGATAACATCGATCTCCAGGATGTGGAGGGAGTTGTTAACATTGAGGATTTAATCATTATCCAGAATCGCATTCGTGATGCCATTGCCCACGGTTATGTTATTGACGAGAAAGGAGCCACCATCGATATCAGGAATGAACGTGGTATTGACATCCTGGGTAACATTATTGAGTCTTCTATGTACAGCCCCAACCCAGAGTACTACGGCTCCCTCAACAACATGGCTCACATGATGCTTGCCAGACAGTCTGATCCTCAAGGAAAGTATGGTATGCCTCCCAGTGTCATGCAGCACTATCCCACTGCTACCCGTGACACCAGTTTCTATATCTTACACAAGTACATCGACAACCTCTTCAGGAAACACAAAGACACTCTTCCACCTTACAAGAAAGAGGAACTTGAGTTCCGGGGTGTGGAAGTTACCAGCATTACAACTGATGTCCCGTTGGAGACATATTTCGAAGACTATGAATACAGTCTTGTTAGTGCTGTCCATGACAGAGTTGTAACTGACAACGTAGAAATTAGTACATATGTGCCACGTCTCCAGAACAAAGAATTTTCCTTTAATATAGACATTTTGAACAACATCGGAGAAGATGTGTTGTCCACGATCCGCATCTTCGCCTGGCCACTTCGTGACAGGAACGGTCTCAACTTCACCTTCGACGAGGGACGTTGGCGCGCAGTTGAGCTAGACAAGTTCTGGAAGTATCGTAAGTATCTACTTCTTGTCTCAAAGATTTCCAATCCTACATTACTAATCTGTCCAAATATATGAAAAATAATTGAAATGAATGTCGAGGATGTGACTTAGTTATACGTTCGTATCTTACAATACAATGATTTTTTCCTGATTTTCATCAAATGTAGTACTAATCTATAATATTCTTTCTACCAGTGCAACCTGGCAAAAACACCATCACCCGCAGAAGCACAGAGTCTTCAGTGACAGTACCTGATGTGCCCAGTACCAAGACTCTCTTTGAACGGGCTGAGGAAGCCCTCAGAGGCAGCACCGACATGCGTTTTGAGCAGTACGAGAGCGCCTCTGGGCTGCCCAACAGGTTACTCTTACCCAAGGGCAACGAAGCTGGAATGGACTTCATGCTGGTGGTGGCTGTGACCGACGGTTCGGCTGACGCTGCCATTGATGGCCTTCCCACAATGACCAAGTTCCACCACTATGGCGTCAATGGGGTCTACCCAGACAAGAAGCCCCACGGCTACCCTCTGGACCGCCCGGTACCTGACGAGCGCGTCTTCCGCGAGATTCCAAACTTCAGGCAAACCGTCGTCAAGGTCTACAATCGTGGCGAATACATTCAGCGTTATTGATTAACTCACACTAACTTTACTTAAACTAAGGTCCATGCTAATCTAGTGATGACTATGGCTTGAAAACATTTCCAGTAAGATGTTCCTTTAGTTTTGTCTTCGTAGTACCTCTAAGGCAGCTGAATCTTTTCCACAAGCAGTCGGTCATTCTTAGCGCAAACATCAATATACTTATTTTCTAGTCTATTCACTTCAGGGTTAAATATCTCCATATTACAAATCTCTCTTGTAGACCATATCTAGAAAAGGAAAACTAGAAATTTCGCTGGATTTTTACAATGAACATTAGGTGGTCAGATTACACTATCGTCACTAGATGAAAGCATGAGATGTTACAACTTGACTTTACACTACCACTGAATTCCAATGTAGTAAGAGACAAAAGGAAATGTTACCCACCTTGTCATTCAAGAATGCAACAATGTGTAATTAAAATACGATCCGTTCATATGCACCGTAAAATAAATATTTTTGCATTCATTTATGAGTTTTCTCCAACCTTTCTCATTTAAGTTTCGAGTCTAGATGAACGGGAAATTTCTTATCGTCCTTGAATTCTTGTAATAATATTCTCAAATAATTATCAAATATGTACATACACATACATATTAGCAATTTTTTTATACTGTTATCATCAACACTATTATGGTTGCCATTATTACTATTATTGTTATCACTAGTGGTAATAGTATTAATAGTAATAATAGATGCAGTGCTAGTAGCACTATACATTCCCAAGACCCATTTCGCGGAGACATCCTGGGGTATTACCCCTGGACCCCTTATCCAAGGGCTCCTGCAGGAATACTTTCCTTTCTTGGAAAAAGGGAAAATCAGCCCGTCACAAAAAAAGAGACTTTTGGATAAAAGTATACCGAGAGAGGCAGCTGATGTGACTGAGGCGAGAGTAGAATTTGTAAAGGCTTTAGGAAAATTACATGGGTGTTGAGAGTGAGTGAGCTATAAAAAGAGGCTGTTTGGAGGAAATGTTTGGGAGTAAACGAAGCTAGAGCTTTTGGCAAGGAATGGAAGGTATTTAGGGAAACATTACTTTCATGTGAGAGTGAAGTGTGTGGCATATGGAAGGAAGAATCCGGGCGTTTGAGCAAGAGTAATGAGTGGTGGAATAAGAAAGTTAAGTTGCTTGTAAAGCAGAAAAAAAGGAGGGAGAGCGATACCTGCAGAGAAATAGTACGAGTAATTTGAAGATGCAAGAGACAAGCGGCAAGAAGTCAATATGAAGGTGTAGGGGCTGAAAAAGAGGGCAAATGAGAGGTGAAGGGAAGAAGTATCGGAAAGCTTCAGGGAGAATAAGAAAAGTTTTGGAAGGAGGTCAATAGTGTAAGGAGATCAAGAGAACAAATAGGAGCTTCACTGGGAGAAGCAGATGGAGAAGGGTCAATATGCACAGAAGAAATGGAATAACCATTTGAAGGTCTGTTGAATGTGCTAGAAGATAACGAGGCGGATGTGGGGTATTAGTATGTTGAGATCTGCAGATCGAGAGAGACATTGTGAATAGGTAAGGGAACAGAGAGGATGAAAGCTTAGCGTGAGATGAAGCGTGGCAAAGTAGTTGGAGTGGATGGGGTAGCACTTGAATTTTTCAAAAGTGATGACACTGATGCTGATTGTTCAGTCAGAATTACAATGTACTGCATGACTCAAGGTGAGATGCCTGAGGGTTGGTGGAATGCCTGTACACTGCCACTTTGTAAACACAAGGGCAGTGGGTGGGGGGAACAGGTCGTCAGACAGACGACGAGACGCCTCAAGTAGATCATATGAAAATTGGTCTGATGTGACATAACTCATACGCCAGTCGGGCAAAAGTGAATACTCGAATGATAGAGGTATAGTAATCTGTTGAGTATACCTGGTAAGTTGTATGGGAGAGTGGTGACTGAGAGAGTTGTGTCATTATGATAGTCTGTCGAGTAAGCCTGATAAGTTGTGAGGGAGAATGGTGACTGAGAGAGTTGTGTCATTCACAAAGATCAGTCTGATGAGTCGACTCAAAGGCACTCATTGGTCAAACCGTTAGCACTGACCTACCCTTGTGCATTATATGTTCTCAGACTTCGACATAACTTGATTATTGTTGACTTAAAGTATTCCCAGGACGGTATGTGAGAGGTAACGGTTCCCCCTCGCGCCAGGATGCTCGATGCAACGACTGGGTCTCTAAATCAGAGAACTGATAGCAAGGGGCAACTATTTTAGCTCATCGTAGCCTGACGCGTACGCTGCCTGGCTATCACTCAAGACGACCCAGGTTTTAAACCCTTCCTCACTTGGTGGTAACTAGTTCGCATCGAATTACAATGTGGACGATATATGTTCTGATATATTTATAGAAAGACAGATGTATATACAGCAAGGGTAGGAATCGAACCAAAAGAAGGGGAGTTCGATTACCATGGCCTCAGGGATATTACGAGACGCAGCCACTGGTTAGTTACCTTGTGTTTTATGCCGTGTCCCAACTAACATGACAGCTAGAGTGCGGATGTGAGAGTCGATTGTCCCTCTTATCCTAAAGGAACAAACCCCATTCTAACAATGAGTTATCACGAGAGTTGTCGTGCTATTAGATCAAGTTTTATCGGTGTACTTTTGAGTGGAAATGTCTATTTGTTTTTAAATGTATAATTCAACAAGATATTTAATCATGAATCGTAGAATTTTTGTTTTACTACGTTATATTACCTTCGTTGAATTTATATTCATGTTTTAATGTATTTCAAATAACATAATATTTTTTGCACTTATTTTTCTTTATCTTTCTTGATAATTCATTTCACGAGCTTTTAGGATATATATATGAATATATATATACATATATATGTATGTATATATACATATATATATATATATATATATATATATATATATATATATATATATATATTTTTTTTTTTGGCTTTGTCGCTGTCTCCCGTGTTTGCGAGGTAGCGCAAGGAAACAGACGAAAGAAATGGCCCAACCCACCCCCATACACATGTATATACATACGTCCACACACGCAAATATACATACCTACACAGCTTTCCATGGTTTACCCCAGACGCTTCACATGCCTTGATTCAATCCACTGACAGCACGTTAACCCCGGTATACCACATCGATCCAATTCACTCTATTCTTTGCCCTCCTTTCACCCTCCTGCATGTTCAGGCCCCGATCACACAAAATCTTTTTCAATCCATCTTTCCACCTCCAATCTGGTCTCCCTCTTCTCCTCGTTCCCTCCACCTCCGACACATATATCCTCTTGGTCAATCTTTCCTCACTCATTCTCTCCATGTGACCAAACCATTTCAAAACACCCTCTTCTGCTCTCTCAACCACGCTCTTTTTATTTCCACACATCTCTCTTACCCTTACGTTACTTACTCGATCAAACCACCTCACACCACACATTGTCCTCAAACATCTCATTTCCAGCACATCCAGTCTCCTGCGCACAACTCTATCCATAGCCCACGCCTCGCAACCATACAACATTGTTGGAACCACTATTCCTTCAAACATACCCATTTTTGCTTTCCGAGATAATGTTCTCGACTTCCACACATTCTTCAAGGCTCCCAGAATTTTCGCCCCCTCCCCCACCCTATGATCCACTTCCGCTTCCATGGTTCCATCCGCTGCCAGATCCACTCCCAGATATCTAAAACACTTCACTTCCTCCAGTTTTTCTCCATTCAAACTCACCTCCCAATTGACTTGACCCTCAGCCATTCTTTCGTCTGTTTCCTTGCGCTACCTCGTTAACGTGGGAGACAGCGACAAAGTATGTTTGAAGGAATAGTGGTTCCAACAATGTTGTATGGTTGCGAGGCGTGGGCTATGGATAGAGTTGTGCGCAGGAGGATGGATGTGCTGGAAATGAGATGTTTGAGGACAATGTGTGGTGTGAGGTGGTTTGATCGAGTGAGTAACGTAAGGGTAAGAGAGATGTGTGGAAATAAAAAGAGCGTGGTTGAGAGAGCAGAAGAGGGTGTTTTGAAGTGGTTTGGGCACATGGAGAGAATGAGTGAGGAAAGATTGACCAAGAGGATATATGTGTCGGAGGTGGAGGGAACGAGGAGAAGAGGGAGACCAAATTGGAGGTGGAAAGATGGAGTGAAAAAGATTTTGTGTGATCGGGGCCTGAACTTGCAGGAGGGTGAAAGGAGGGCAAGGAATAGAGTGAATTGGAGCAATGTGGTATACCGGGGTTGACGTGCTGTCAGTGGATTGAATCAAGGCATGTGAAGCGTCTGGGGTAAACCATGGAAAGCTGTGTAGGTATGTATATTTGCGTGTGTGGACGTATGTATATACATGTGTATGGGGGGGGGGGTTGGGCCATTTCTTTCGTCTGTTTCCTTGCGCTACCTCGCAAACGCGGGAGACAGCGACAAAGTATAATAAAAAAAAATAAAAATATATATATATATATATTTTCAAAGAACATTTTAGATCGTATGATTTGAACCGAAACTCATAATGTAGATATAAATGGGTATTATCCATTCTTTATAGATTCTGATGAGGGTGTGTGTTATTAGCGAAACGTAAGCCAATAAAATCAAAGATGTTCATCCAAGCCCTGATTATTCATTCCCTATTACAACTGTATTTTACAACCATATTTTCTAAGAACAGAGGGATGAATAGATATCTTTCATCTTTAGAGAAAGTGAAAAGAATCTTTGCCAAGATAGGCAGGTCATCGTTTAACACAACTAAACTCTCAGGAAAACACATTAAGTAGAATATATACTGATAATCTTCAACAGGTGTGTGTTTTCCTGCTCAGGAAGAGTAAGGATGAAAACGCAAGTGTTTATGAGTTGGTATTATAAGAATTTATTTTGAGTCAATTGACAAAACCATTACTATTATGATTAATCTCTGCGCTGATGCACAGCTGATACATGAAGCAACTATATATGCCAGAGAAGCGTAAATTGTACAGGGAATATCCTTTGAATGTGTGATATTTTCACATTTCATGCACTAGACATGGCCTAGCCAGGACTCCATGTAGTTTTTGTATCCATGTCATAGGAATTTCATGAGTTCAGTTGGATTCTAAAACACGTTTACAGGGGGGAGTTTTAGAAGGACACTACATCTTTGACATTCTACATATACTTGAAAGAAGCAGATATGTAGATGTTTCCCGTATCTACGAAATGATATCTTACGATCATTGTCAGTCTCATGAAAATGATGTTGTCCGCTGGAGGTAAAATCTGTCATTAAGAGCTTTGGAAGAACTGATGTTCTCTACCCGTGGTGAATGTGATCACCGTAGTTGTAGACCTTGACGATGGTCTCCCTAAAGTTGGGGATCTCGTGGAAGATGTGTTCGTCAGTGACATGGCGATCCAGTGGGTAGCCGAGGGGCTTCCTGTCAGGGGACACACCCTTGACGCCGTAGTGGTGGAACTTGGTCATTGTGGGAAGGCCTTCAATGGCTGCGTCAGGCAGCACCGTCGGTCACAGCCACTGCCAGCACGAACTCCACACCAGCTGCGTTGCCCTTGGGTATGAGCAACCTGTTGGGCAGACCAGTGGCGCTCTCGAACTGTTCAAGATGCAGCTCAGTGCCAGCGGCGAGGGCCTCTTCAGTCATGGCGATCAGGGTCTTGGTGCTGGGCACATCAGGTGTCGTCACAGAAGACTCATAGCTCTTGCGGATGATGTGGTTCTCGCCAGGGGTCACTGCCGATGAAAAGAAATTACAAAAGCACTTAATATAGCATTACAATAGACATTACAGGTGGTCATTTCTATCATAACAAATTGCTAATCTATCGAAGACACTGATTCTACTTGATGCAGTCGTAGGCATTCCTACCTGCAGCGGTACCACAAGGTCTTCCAGAACTCCTTCTCCTTTACCTAATCCTGGAAAATGTTTATTGACATAACCATACAAGCGTTCTTCGGAGGCTCCCATATACCCGTCAGTGAAAATCAGTGAAAGGTTCCCTTTATTCACTGCCAAGTCACGACCGACCAGCGCCAACATACCCATAGTTTTCGAGGAAATCATTCATACCTGACAAATCTGTTTGGTGTATTCCGTAAGGTAATCAACAAGTGTGATGACAAGAAAGCAACTGATGTCATATGTATAGATTGTCAAGAAGCATCAGAGGCTACTTACAAAAGTTAAGTCACATGGTATGAATGAGACTCCGCTGATGTGGTTAGGAAATTGGTTGAATGGCCATAGAAATTAATGGCCATGCCTTAGAATGGTTAGACGTAACAAGTGGTGTGCCACATGGATCATTCTTGGAACCGGTTTCCTTTCTCAGATTCATACATGATATTGTTAATGGGCTGCATCGTAACATATCGAAATTCATGCACGATACTAAGCTGGGATAACAACAGAAATGGATGTCTACAGCTTCAAACTGACATAGACAAAACTGATGGAGTAGACGCATAGGTGGCTCATGAAAGTTAACATCAATAAATGCAAAGTTTTTGATATCGGAAGTTAAAAGTAAGAAAGCAAAGTCCAGTTTGAATTATGTTCTGCCGCAATAGATAAATGAAGAAAAAGACTCACGTATATCTCTAGTGAGCTAAAGCTACGTAAGTAGTACATAAAAACAGTTACAAGAGGCGAAGAAATTACTTGGATCTATAAGTACGACTTTCGAAGTTAAGTCTACGAATATCATCTTTACTCTTAACAATTCGTTGATGTCTTCACACCTTGAAGAGTATGTTCAGCGTTGGTCGCTACTTGAATGAGGACAGACAGAACGAAGAGAACACAGAGTCAAGCTGCTAAGAAAATTTCCAGACCAAGCATGAGACCTAGCTACGCGTCTTTAGTCTTTTTTAGCTTAAAAAAAGAGAGGGTTAAGAGCTGATTTTGTACAGATATTCAATATCATCAAAGGCTTTGATAAACACCGTGATTTTAAAAGGTGAGGCTTCATGATTGATCATGTACATCCTCATATCGACTGCATCTGATTACATATCCGCTTCTCTCGATACCCAGTATGAGTTGTTGATGGGACCTCAGTAGGTAGTAACACTGAAATATCCTCAGTGTGTGACTGTGTTGTTCATTGCGAATATTCCGACACACTACAAATGAATCTTCATAGGGTAATATTATTAATAACTTTATACTTACGGTGAGTCCAGAACTTGTCCAGTTCAATAGCGTGCCAGCGACCCTCTTCGAATGAAGTCTCGACACCGTTGCTGTCACGGAGAGGCCAGGCGAAGATGCGGACTGCAGCCAACACCTCCGCTTCGTTGTTGTTCATAACATCAATGTTGAAGGCGAAGTCCTTGTGCCTCAGACGTGGCATGTAGGCGTTAACTTCAACGTCTGTTTCGGCTCTGTCCTCCACAGCGCTGAGGAGACTATATTCATAGTCTTCCATGTATGTCTCCAGAGCGCCATCAATGGCTACGTTGTTGATGGCCACACCAGGGAACGTAAGTTCCTCTTTGGTATAAGATGGAAGACTGTCCTTATGCTTCCTGAAGAGATTGTCGATGCTCTTGTGCAAATTGTAGAAGCTGGGGTCGCGAACAGCACCCATGTAGTGTTCCATGACACTGGGAGGCATGCCGTACTTTCCGTGGGGATCAGCCTGACGGGCAATCACCTTGTGAGCCATGTTGTTCAGAGAGCCGTAGTATTCAGGGTTGGGGCTGTACAGAGAGGATTCAATCACATCACCCAACATAGCAATACCACGTTCATTCCTGATGTCTATGATGGATCCATCCTTGGCAGTAATGTAACCATGGTCAATGGCATCGAGAATGCGATTTTCATGGTGCACCAACTCATGAATCATGGGAAGACCATCCACATCTACAAGCATGAAGTCGTCGGGGCGGGATGGGAATGGGACACCATTCTTGTGTGAAATCTGAGGAGCGTATCCCTCTTCGAGGGGCTCATCCACATGAAGTGGTTCGACAGTCTTCATGTGGTTGGAAATGCGCTCTGCATCGAAGCGGTTAACCAGCTGGTGATGTATCCAGAAGAAGGTCTCACCCTTGCGCTCAATGTGATGGCCGTAAGAGTCCTTCCACCAGAAGGGGTATTCCATATGCCAGTTCACGTAGTGGGTGCTGAGACCAATATCCTCAGCAAAGTAAGCAACATGATGTTCAGGGTTCCTCTCGGTGCCCGTAAAGCTCATGTGGAATTTACTTGGTGTACCAGTCATCTTAGCCTTGTAAGCAGCCATGATTATTCTACTATCTGTGAACAAGTGTGGGGCAATCTCGTAAAGAGGTGGCAACACAAGGTGCTCACCAAGAGGGGAGTGTTTGATAGCTGCGTACATAGCGAAAATGAACTGTCCCTCGTTCATTCGCTCACGGAAGTAGGCGGCATTGCTGACAAATGTATGCCAGTCCATGCACTGTAATATAGCCTCAAAGAGCATGAGAGCCTCCTCGCGATCGCGTGTGGTTAGAGCTGTGACTATGCGTCCTTTCTTTTCCAGCCTCTCTGCCCTTAGTTCTCCCATGAGTCTTTGCATAGCGACTCCACCGTCAGCACAGTGAGAGGGGTCAGCATCTGGTTCGAAGGTGTCAGAGAGACCCTTTAACCTCTCGTCGTGCAGAGGTTCGTACACCTTGTGGAGCAGGAGGGTTATATCATGCTGCTTCTGTGCTAAAGACACGCCTGAGAGAAAAAAAAGAAAAAGCAATTCTTAGCATTGCAGCACAGCCATCTTAAACTTCTTAAAGAAACATATGATCGAAATTGTGGCTGTTAAACTAAGGTTATCATATACATCAACAAACTTAAGAATCTATATTATGCATAATGCCGAATGTCTAAAGTTGTATGATATTACAATAATCTTATCCTTTAATTCAAAACTCAATAATCCCCACCTCCCTTTTGTAAGCATTCAGCCTAATGTTCCTATAACTCATGAGCTGTTATTTGAGGATCTGTTATTTGAGGATCTATATAACGAGGAGATGGGAAAGAACCTCGGGGATGCAAGCATTTCCATGTGGTAGAGGGGAAATATGTTGTTACGTGAAAGTGAAAATACAAAGAAAAAAGAAAATGATTGGAATCAATGGATCGTAATTTACGAGGGAATGAAGAGTTTACAAACGAGTATGCATCAAGGTTTATGTAAACGAGAACCAATGAACTCGGAAAATATAACATATGAAATTCCAATTAAATAGAGATGGAAGTGAGGACTGAGGTAAATGAAGGCAGGTCTATGGAAGAAATATACACAACGTATATATAAATGTCTTTAATTACCAGCTTGTAATATTTGGGGAGGGAGGGAGTTTCTATTTGTGAAAAAAAAAATGTTTTTGAATATCACTGACCATATGCGCTGAAAAAAAATTCAATAACCTTACTCCCCAGGGCCACTGTCTCTTGAATCATCTCTCCACAGTTATCAAAACAGTGACTCGTACCCAGTATACTCACCAGATGGTGCAGCTTCTTCATCTCCCTGGTAGCCAGCGAGATCTTTCAAGCCGAATTCTGGCCAGGCAGCGGCCGTAGCCACCAGAGCGAACAACACCAAGGCCTTCATGTTGATGGTGCCGAAGAGAGCTCTCGTACCTCCTTATATACCCCGTCGACCGGGCCTAGAACCACTTAGAGTGTCCTTACCCAATGATAATCTGTCGAGTGTGGTGGTGCCTTTATCTCCTTTGCGTAATTTTGAATCAGGAGACAGATTAAGGAATTACGAATGATTGATATTTCATATGACAGGACCTGATCTCTTTGAGCTTCTGATTAGTAGAAGACTACAAAAGCATTTGTTTCTAGTATCATTTCTCTCTAGTTGCACTCCTTATGGATTTTACTTTCAAAAGAGAGTGGGATTGGTCATGATAATTATACCTTCCTTCGTTACTCTTCATGTCTGAAAGCCATGTTTCAAAAGAGAGTTGGATTGGTCATGATAATTATACCTTCCTTCGTTACTCTTCATGTCTGAAAGCCATGTTTCAAAAGAGAGTTGGATTGGTCATGATAATTATAACTTTCTTCGTTAACTCTTCATGTCTGAAAGCCATGAACAAAAAAAAATAGAACATTTCTGATCACTTCACGACTGACCTCATAGGGAAAAATTCCTTCCCGATACTGTGTAGCGTCACGGTGCTGTGATGTGTCTGTATGAGGTCGCTAAAAAGTTCCCTCACAGTAATCTATAGTGTAAGAGTATTTTGTTGTGATTGAGAGGTCGTTTATTTTTGAGAAGACTTTTACTCTTTGGTCTACGGCAGGTATTGGATGGTCTTGTAGGAACAGAAGGAGGTGGATGGGAGAAAAAATTGCTCCTTAGGGAATTCAATTGTACAGTTACGGGTTTTCGAATTCAGACCTTTGTGGATTGTTGTTTGGACCGAAGTGTTTCATGTGGAAGTTTGTTATCTTATTGAGGTCAATTGCCGGGGAGTTCCTTGAAGGTCTTAATTGTGGTTGAAAAGTCAGTGACTTGTGAAGGATGGATGAGCGTTTATCTTTTTTTTGTATGTGTGTGTGTGTGTGTGTGTGTGTGTGTGTGTGTGTGTGTGTGTGTGTGTGTGTGTGTGTGTGTGTGTTTCTAGAGTTTGTGCCTTTTTTTTTTCAAAGTTTCTTCTACCTACGGGAGTTGATTTCTGAGTAACATTCCATGAGTGTTTGTGTCTTCTATAATAGGGTATGTTTTCGTCTTCGGTTGGAAATCCATCCTGTGCAGGAGCTACAGTGATATGAAATGTCTAACTTTCCTTTATCATTTTTTAGTTTTCCTTGATGTTAATTTCGTGTTCCACACTGTCCAGGAAGGTGTTTCGATTTGCCATCTGATCTTCATTGATTTGGTTGATGATGGTTTTGTCTATCAAAAATGCTCTATGGTTTCTGCTGATAGCGAAGGACTTTGTGTGGGTGTCCTGCTGGCCCCCACCTGCTTGAGGGTGCAGAGTGAGTGGAATGACCTTCAGCGAGACTGTACTGTCATCAGTTGAGGAAAAAGTGTACTGTCCAGGAAAGGAATACATTATTTCCCTTCTTCTGATTGCAGCGCAACTAAAAAACTGCAGGAACTCCATAAAAAGAGATTCGGTGGTTTATATATATATATATATATATATATATATATATATATATATATATATATATATATACGATACAGCGCTGGTGGCTGATTCATGTGAGAAACTGCAGAAGCTGGTGACTGAGTTTGGAAAAGTGTGTGGAAGAAGAAAGTTAAGAGTAAATGTGAATAAGAGCAAGGTTATTAGGTACAGTAGGGTTGAGGGTCAAGTCAATTGGGAGGTGAGTTTGAATGGAGAAAAACTGGAGGAAGTGAAGTGTTTTAGATATCTGGGAGTGGATCTGGCAGCGGATGGAACCATGGAAGCGGAAGTGGATCATAGGGTGGGGGAGGGGGCGAAAATCCTGGGGGCCTTGAAGAATGTGTGGAAGTCGAGAACATTATCTCGGAAAGCAAAAATGGGTATGTTTGAAGGAATAGTGGTTCCAACAATGTTGTATGGTTGCGAGGCATGGGCTATGGATAGAGTTGTGCGCAGGAGGATGGATGTGCTGGAAATGAGATGTTTGAGGACAATGTGTGGTGTGAGGTGGTTTGATCGAGTGAGTAACGTAAGGGTAAGAGAGATGTGTGGAAATAAAAAGAGCGTGGTTGAGAGAGCAGAAGAGGGTGTTTTGAAGTGGTTTGGGCACATGGAGAGGATGAGTGAGGAAAGATTGACCAAGAGGATATATGTGTCGGAGGTGGAGGGAACAAGGAGAAGAGGGAGACCAAATTGGAGGTGGGGAGATGGAGTGTAAAAGATTTTGTGTGATCGGGGCCTGAACATGCAGGAGGGTGAAAGGAGGGCAAGGAATAGAGTGAATTGGAGCGATGTGGTATACCGGGGTTGACGTGCTGTCAGTGGATTGAATCAAGGCATGTGAAGCGTCTGGGGTAAACCATGGAAAGCTGTGTAGGTATGTATATTTGCGTGTGTGGACGTATGTATATGTATGTGTATGGGGTGGGGGGTTGGGCCATTTCTTTCGTCTGTTTCCTTGCGCTACCTCGCAAACGCGGGAGACAGCGACAAAGTATAATAAAAAAAAAAAAATAAAAAATATATATACGAACAAAGTGCATATGAACGCGCACCTTCATAGAACAAACAAACCTCCAACAGCCAGGATCGAACCCGGGACCCCTGTGCAACAGGCGGGAGCGCTACCGCGAGGCTATGATCGCCCCAAATAGGGAAATGAATGGTCATTCTCTTATTAGGGGCGGTCATAGCTTAGCGGTAGCGCTCCCGCCTATCGCACAGGGGACCTGGGTTCGATCCTGGCTGTTGGATGTTTCACCCCTATCCCTGGGGATAGGGGTGAAAGAATACTTCCCACGTATTCCTCGCGTGTCGTAGAAAGCGACTAGAGGGGATGGGAGCGGGGGGCCGGAAATCCTCCCCTCCTTGTATTAACTTTCTAAAATGGGAATATATATATATATATATATATATATATATATATATATTCTCTTAGCTCCCTCCGATCCATTATCTTTTTAGAAAGTAATGATACAGGAAGTAAGTATTTCCAGGAACACTCGTCCACCCTGCAACCCTTCGATCCCGCCCGTCTTTACCAAAGCATCTTCTTAACACGCAGGAGAATCATGGCCAGCGTTCTTACTCACTATCCTCAGGCTTATCCCCAGTCATAGAAATTATTTGAATTGCGTTTATTCAATTAACATACTTCATTTTGCCTCTTTGATTCTCAGTCTTGCCCATGAAAACCGTACGTCAAAGGACGCATATCAGACACTGTGTTACTGAGTTATATAAGTCAACCTACTGTCTGTTCGTAAGACCATAGCTAACAAGCTATAGTCTATAGCTTAAAATCTTCTACTCGAACAGTCCTGTATAGGGTTTACCTCACACCCATAACTTAAAGACTTGTTGCTATGAACGGGAGATCAATCATCATAGCGGCCACTTCTCTTATCTTGCTCCGTAGGCCTACTTATGACCTCTCCTTATCATACGTGGACAGTTTTCTACGTTGAAGTGAATGGAATTATCTCAGAGACGTTCTTTATATAACATTCCCTACCGTGTAACTAAGAGATGTCACGAGGTTTGTGTGTGTGTGTGTGTGTGTGTGTGTGTGTGTGTGTGTGTGTGTGTGTGTGTGTGTGCGTGTGTGTGTGTGTGTGTGTGTGGGATAGAACGAACTAAGATCTGCTCACCTTACGTAATGTCGAGTCCATGTGACGTGAGTTGAGAGACAGAGGTAACCTTAAATCTTAGATTCATTCATAAAGACGTGAATTGCTTTCAGATGAAATGATGAGTGTTGTGTATGTGTTTGTGTGTGTGTGTGTGTGTGTGTGTGTGTGTGTGTGTGTGTGTGTGTGTGTGTGTGTGTGTTGTGTGTGTGTGTGTGTGTGTGTGTGTGTGTGTGTGTGTGTGTGATTACTAATATCTTTACTCCTACTTGACCTGGCATGCCAAATTCACCAAAACTCACCCACTTTGTCCTTCTCCTTCCTTTCCACGTACCCGGATGTAATGACACGTACATACTAATCATACTAAGGGCCTCGTTCAATAGACTGGGATGAAGCTACCGTACCACCATCACCGCCACCATCCCCTCCTGTCATCCGAGATCCCTCTTCCCCTAGTTTCAGTTTGGCACCAAAGCTGCATCAGGGCCATCCATTGGTGCTCACTGTAAAAACCAGCCCCAACCCGGACCACTGTGAACATGAACAGTCTCTACATGTAATTGCTGGTCTCCAACCAAGTTAGTGTGAGAGGACTGTCTGCTAATCTCCAGGGCTCATTTTCCATACAGTTTTTTCTCCTGCATGTTTTCAGTGTTCAGGAACGAGTAATGAAAAACCAGTTGATTAATATTATTATCATCTTTGCTAGCAGTATACTTATACGTAATCATCTTTTCTGTTACTATTATCATTATCGTTATTTATTATCATTATCAATATCATTATTACTATCATTATTATTATTATTATTATTATTATTATTATTATTATTATTATTATTATTATTATTATTATTATTATTATTA